>NW_009214739.1:0-141853 GCF_000690835.1 Fulmarus glacialis
GTGGCAGCGCAAGCCGCCCCTCTGCTGAGAGAAGTCCTATAGAATTTCAGCGTTTTCAGTTTTCTCTAGGGATGATTCCTTACTGAATATTACAGTTTAATAATAAAGGCTGCACTGAGTTGGAAACAAGAAGTTGTTAATAAGTGCCTGCTACAGAAAAAGAAAGCGTGAAAAGGCATTGGGAATGGAGTAAAATCACACAGTCCCGGATTTCACAGTTGTCATGCAAATCGGACAACAAAAGGTCTGGTTACTGGATGGCGCAGAAAACAGGCAATATTCTGGCATTTTTGTCTTTGATCACTGGTTTGAGTTCAATCTAGGATGGTAGTAGTTACCCACTTGGCTCAAAAGAGATAGCTTTGGTGGTTTCAGGCAAATACCCAACTGTCCGCGTCATAAAATGATGACAGCTACTTGGCAAAGTGATTTGAAAAGGGATGCTAAAGCTTTGCCTGAACAGTGAAGTTGTGCTACTTATGTGGATTTAGCTAAAGTGATGTTATTGTCTGGATCTCGTCACACTTGTATACCTATTTCTGTATGAGTAAGGATTTAACTTCTATAGATATAAGAGACTTCTGTGCTCATATAAATATGTCTACTCTAGAGGCTGTGCCCATATAATTTTACTGGTAAAAAGCCCCGTCTTAGCCAACAGAAGAGTACAAATACTGAGAGAGGATTAGAGTAATAAATTAATAATTTCATCACCCTTAAGGCTATGAATACATGAATAAGTCTGAGTAAAACAAATTAGACATGGAGTATGTGGACCATGACTTTAAATATCTATGATAGCAAAGTTATTAAGCATGAAAAATACTGCAGTATTTATGATACTAGTCCTGCATCCTCTGCACTACCTAGCCTTCCCACTCTGTTGTCCCCTTCCCCAGAGCCAAGGAGGTATTATCTTCATAGGCTGTCTGCTGTAACAGTGGAAAGGCTGGCAGGCAATCTTCCTCCTTCTGTCCAAGAGCTGCCTGAGCCTCCTTTCAAGCAAAAGCATCTAGCAGATCTACCATAAATCTGGAAATAGTGGAGGTCTCTGAGATGCAAAAGGAACAGGGTGGATGCAAGGGCTTGTGCAAGGGCTTTTAAAGGAAGGGCAGGGAGTGTCCCTTGCCCCAGGCACTGGAGCCTCAGCCACAAGACGCTTCCAGGGACAGGCAAGGTCAGCTTTGACTGGTAGGCTGGGAAACAAGAAGCAGAAGAAGTGATAGTCCTAGTACAGTCACTGACACCTCTATCCTCTTAATCAAGAGTAATTTATGTCACGCAACCATGCTTTTTTTTCATATAGCACTGTGAAAGATTTAAGTGCTATGACCCATCGGTGACACACTAGTCTATTTGTGTGTGTATTCTTTATTACATTGAACTGCAAGATTGATTTCATTGAGAGGTGCTCCACATTTTGCATAGGGATAGGAGATGCACAGGTGCAGCCTAATCTAATGTACTATGCAACTATATTCTACTTTCTCACAGTACTTTGTTAGCAATGTGCTAAGAGATTTGTGTCGAACAAGGTCGGAAACCCATGGATGTGCCATGGCTAGCGAGTGCCTGTTATGAGGACTTCAAGGGCTGTGCCTTTACTCAGCAGCTACCATGTGGACACTGTGACCTCTCAGGCGACTGTGGTTGTAGTTGCATCAAGTCTGTATATTTACAAGTTCTTTAAATTTCTGACAGAAAGGTTTCTTTGTAAATGGATTGTAATTCCCACTTCACGCACACACTATAGCCTTTGCCTCCCACAGAACATCTCATCTAGGGGTGCCTATTGTTTGGATGCATCCAAGTTGACCTGGAAAGGTGAGAAAATATCACCTAGTATGCCTGCCTTTTCTTGGCTTTGAGTTCCAGATTACTGCTCTCTGCTCCCAAGTCATTCATTTACTTTCTTTGTCAGTTTGCCATCTACAAATGGAGTTAAATATAGAAACGTAATGAGGGGCTGACTGAGAATTTTGTACATTCCTGCATATTTTTGAATGTTGTATTTCCCAAGTGTCATTAATTCCATAAGAAAACTAAGACATAAGTCGGGATAATGTCTGGCTATGAAGGTAGTCTTGTTTTGAAACTGCTTTTGAGGCTGATTTTTTTTTAATGTGAGCTTGTTTTGAGCAAACTAGTTCATGTATTTAAACCTATGCTATCCCCGCTGTGAAGCATGAACAGTGGTATTTGCCTAGTTTCTCACAGACAAGTGGCTAATAGTCATAAATGTTTAGAAAAGGTGAAAGTATTGTGCATCTCAATAGTTGCAAAAAGGGCAACAGAATTCTGGATATCTAGCAGTTTTGCTTTGTGCTCTTTCCAATTTCTAAGTATGGATTCCTCATCCTAATCCTACAACTTTCTCTGAATTTCCTGAAACGTTGTGACCTTGAAAACCAACAGTCTGTGAAATTTTTCCTTCACGTTTTACTGAGTTCTGAGAATGAGAAGGGGTATTTCAATTTTAAATATATAATACTTTCTGATGATGCTTTCCTTGTTTAATAGGAACTCTTCCAACTTTCCATTAAGGTATATGTATATACATACATATGCATTTTTTAGGTGGTTTTCAGGCCACAATGAATACGAAAAGGCCATTATCAGTCTCAAAGCAGTTAATCTTGAACTGGCCCATTTTCCGGATGGAACTTTGATGTACAAAACTTCCCATTAGGATTAAGGTAAAGTAAAGTCGAGTTCAGCCCAGGAACATAAAAAGTGCTCCTTATTAAGAGCTCCTTATTTCCCTATGAAAGACTACAGTCATTATGTTTCTACTAGTAGGTCTCATTTTGCCTATTAGAGGTTTTCCAGCCTGGGGCTGTGAGCCAAATGCCTACTCGAACTTTTCACCACTTTGTGCCATGAATATTCTTGACTGTACATGCTGTCGAACATACTTCCTTTTGACAGATTAAAGAATAAGGCCTGTGGATATATACATTTTACATGAGCATGGGTTTTTAACATCACCTTAATTACTGTTTTTATTAAGATTCCTATTCATAACACCTGTAGCGATCATGTGGGGTGAGCAAATGCAGAGATACAATGCCATGAGCAAAAGTGGCAGGGTTAGAAACCTCAGCAGTCCTTAATTACTCACCGAGGACCTTAAATCCTATTTCAGAAGAAATCAGGAAGCCTGAGACACCTAAAAATCCTCAGGGACTCAGGCTTGCAAGCTCATAATTCACTTTTGAAAAATGCAATTAAGGGCTCTGACATGTGACTGCTGGCAAACCTGGCTACAGCAGTGCAGTACCCTCCCTCTCCCTCCTGCCCCTTTTCCAGATGTCTCCCCATGGCAGAGCTGGCAGAGTGGAGTATCACAGCTCTAATTCAGAATCAGGCAAATTAACTTAAACATTAAGATAAAAATTGTGCTTAGATGCTTTTGAGTGTCAACTAGAAAAGTTGAAATGCTCTATTTTCGCTCTGTTATAAGGCCAGTAACAAACAGCTGGGGGCTGAGACAATATCATCTTGAACTGCTGCAGCTGTTTACTTGGTAAATGTGAGCCAGGTCCCTCAAGTCAATTTTTATTTTTTCTTAAGAATATGTCAGTACACTTTCCACTTATTAATTTCAGTGACCTAACTGCTCAAAAGTAACTTGTGTTTTTGTATGCCTAATTCAACAGAGGAACCAGAATGAACTACTTGCTTTTCAAAGGGTAGTCATTAGGACTTTCTGAAAAATCAGTCCCCATTAAAAGTGTAAGAGGTTGTCACCAATAAGTCACTGTTCATTTTGGAAGTTATATCGGAAACCATTTAAATTATAGTTGGCAAATGTCTCATAAATTCATATTGGAAAATAGTTTGTCTGGATAGAAATACTTCAACAGGATCTGCCAATTTTTGTCAAACTTTGGCAGCACACACGTGCTTACAGATTTTGGTATTTGCCTTAAAGGCACGTTTTCATCGTGCCTGTTTTCCTTGTAGCTCCCCTGGTTGGCACCCTGCCTGGCAGACTTCTGCAGCGTGAGGCCTCAAGTCCTCCAGGCTCACAGCAGAGCTAGATGCCCTCGGGTGCAGGACCTTAGTGCTTGGATGCCCAAGCAAAACATTTCATTTCATGGGACCTTTCCAAATAGCAACTTTTCAGTCTGAAACGTAAGTAGACTTTTCTTAAATTCTTATTTATGAACAGCTGATGTTCAAGTTTGTAGATGTGCTTAGTAAGGCAGCAAAATAGTTTACACTTCTTACAATGTGTGCTCCCTATTCTTCACCGAAGAAAAGCAAAGATTCAGTAAGAAGACAGATAAATATTAGCTCACCCAGTAGACCCCGATTTCAGCATTCACTTGCTCCTGTTGCTAGGAACAAGCTAAGCAAAAAGCAAGGTGAAACTCTGCATCCCATTCAGGTGTCAAATTTGTCACCGCTGAAAAGTATGTGATCTACCAAGACAGTTCCTCTGGTTTTCATTTGACCTGGTTGAGCTCTTTCCCAGCTGGCATATGCACCGTAAAGCCCAGGAATATGAGACTTTTGGTTCAGATGACATAGGCCTGGTCATGAGGTAGAAGGTGGCCAGTGCAGTATGTGGCTGGCTTCCTTTGTTGCTAGAATAAATTATAGCCTATCTTTCTGGGGAAAAAAAAGAAAAAAAGTATCTCCAGGAAAGTGATAAGTTGAGCAAAGTTTGGGGTGCTGAACAGCTACAGGGACAGGGCTCTGGTTTATCTGCATGAAGCAGAGCTTTTCCAGGATGTCAATATTTTGGTAGACCTATCTGAGTAATACTGCACCAGAAGCCATAATTACTCAACTCTGATCTTTCTCCCTATGTCTTATGGACTGAAGTAGTATATGGGGGTTAACCTGCCTCGTGATTCATTCTTAAAATTTCCCTAGCAGTTTTCTTTTTTTTCCTTTCTCTGTAATTTCACAGGATGCCAAGTTCTGTTCCCATTAGCCCCGTAAGGGTTTGGGTTTTTTTTCAGCTTATTAGCATTTTCCATGTCACCTCTGTGACTTCATTGTCCAGGATAAATTCAGGTGTGCAGAAGAGGTGTTGATTTATCCAATAACATAAAATAAATAATCTGGTTTCTTTAAACTCTCAAACAAAAAAAGACAGTTGACACGAAAACCAGACGATTATTGCCTTGAGGTCAGGATTTACAACTTTCTAACCGCTGGAGAGGTGAGATTCTAGGAAGGCTTTTCGGTGGTGAGGTGTAGAGGGGAAGGAGAAGGGAGGAGGAAGAAAAGGGGAAAGCAGAATATCCAACTAGTTTTGAAGAGATCCTGCTAAGCTGAGGACCAGGAGGTCTGATGTAGTATCTGAGACAAGGGGAGACATGGCCCACTGGCAGGAATTCCCTTCCATGCTATGATGTGAAGGTGTGGATGGATGGTCACACGTGGCCAAGCAGCTGCGCAACAGTTGAGCTGTACAGGTTGCACAAGTGCATGGGTTTTGCTTGCCTTGTTTGCTGAGTTAGCTAAACTGCCTGGACAAGGCACTGGGTAAAGAAAGTGTATCTGAATGAATACAGAAGATGGTAGAAGTGAAAATGGCAACTTAACATAAATTGGAAGTTCTAGCTTCCAAGTACGTGTTGGCTACTTCTCGGTGCTCCACAGCTAAGCTTTGGTAGAATAAACATGTCTACAGATGTATGATTATGTGTACACATGTGCTTGATACGCGTGTGATTGCAGTAGCGCAGCAGAAAAGGAAATACCATCAATAGATCCTCAGGTCAATACTTACGTGCAGCATAACCATTGTTGGTTTTGCTTCTGTGATGCATGCGCAGGAACTGTTGGCCTAATGGAAAATGTAAAGACCATGGAAACATTACTGCAGAGCAGCCTACCATTCCTTTTTCCTGAGTAAAACGAGCAAAGGAAAATCATGTAGGACAACAAAATCCCAGATTTGTTTCAGTACACTTTGATGCCGATGTGTCTGGAAGAACAAGTTTCCGTTTAGGCTTTGAGTTAGGAATCAGTGAATTCATCTGTCTGGCTGAACTGCAAACAGTTCAAATTTCACAGTGCAACATTTTTGAACAGCAGCAGGGAAAATTTTAATTTATTATATTGGCTAATGGCAGATTCTTTTCTGAAAAGCAATGAATATTTGCACAACAAGTTCCTTAAAGCGATGAAGCAAGCTTCAGTGCTCAAAAAAACCAGGCATGGGGAGGGAAAAAAGTATAATATGCCCCTAGTAATAAAACAAGAGTTCCTTTGAAATCATGTTTAGCAGCTAGTCAGAAAGTTTCTCAGAGTAGTCATTTATTTATACTTTTGTCTCTGCTCTGTTGGCAAACAGTTTATCAAAAGTCCTCCATGAGATTAAATATGTTTGTCAACATAGGTCTGTGCTTAGCAAACCCTTGTGCATGCTAAGCATTGTTATGGCAAGAAATCAGCAGATGATGGGGTTTAGTCTAAGTACTCAACGTCCTTCCTTCACTAAAAGTTGCACTGTTTTTAATTTTGTCACCCAGCTCCTTAGAGATGCCGTTGTAAGCTGCAAAGTAGTGTGCTTTTTCTTTTAATCTCCTGACTAGTGTCCATGCTTGAGAACAGAGTGCCAGTACACATTTGATATTTTTCAGAATTTAACTGTGTTGCTGAAAATTACCTTTACTCAAGGTTGGTACACTAACTGTAAATAAAACCAAACCACTAATAAAATCCTGACTCACCTAAATTGATCAATAAGAAAGCAGAGCTCTAAATCTCTGTTACTGGTTAACATAGAGGAATGAGACAACAAAATTAAGACACTTCTGTGGGGCCATGGCTCCTTATGAATGGTCATGATATCAGCATCTGAACAAAGTCTATGTGATTCTGGTAATTCTCCTCAATTTCCTTTTAGAAAAGTTAGTTAATTCGGCTTGACTCCTGGAGTTGTTAAAGAACAGAATATAATCTTTATATATCCGTGAGTCCTCCACTGCACCTTTAAGTGGACTTGCTTTTAAATATACACACATGTATACACTTTTACTGACAGAAATTTGATAATCAGCCTGAGTCTATTTTTATGTTTATTTTACAGCTAATTTAAAATTAAGAATGAGGCTGAATGAAGAAGAAACAATGGCCAACGATTAGCCAAATGTAGCCTTGTGGGAAAGTCCAACTGAAAATATAGACATTACAGCATGGCAGAAAAGTCAACACGTTCAAACTCTGCCCAACCAGAGTTGTTTCAGACCACGTTACCAGGCCAGTGTTACCAGCGAGCTTCCTTCAGGGTCCAGCTGAAGTGGAAAAGGATTTCTTCTTTGGCAGTGGGAGTAGAGGAAAAGAGGCAGGGAGGAGGAAGAAGAGATTTACAAGTCATTTTTCACAATACTTTTTAATTTTCTATAAAATGTTTTTTTTTTCCTGATCGAATAAAGGTGCCTTTTCTTCATTTCTTCTACAGCATACACTATCTGTCCAGCAGAGGTGCAAAATAAGTAAAATTCTGCTGGCTTTGGTCATGTTATGTATCTGGCATAATCTTCCTCTGGACAAAGCTCTTCTCTGAGGAAAGAATCGATTTATCTGATGAAAAGCTCATGATTGTAACATAAAGCCAAGATTTGTCAGTAGAGTTCTACTGTATGTGGCTTTTACCATGGCACACTTCTGCCTCTCATCCCCTGTATCGCTTCTTTTTTAACCTCCCTTTTCAGTACCTGTATATCAACTGTTTTTTTCAAAGATAGCCTTTGGCATGGAATAATTTTCGGCTTGTCACTGAGTTACTCTGGCACGTCTTTTACAGTGCAGCCTGAACCTCTCTCACAGTTAAAGCTAAACTGGGTAGTGTTGGAACACTAAGTAATTGCTGGAAATGAAAATTAATATCTTTAAAGTTTTCAGGGGAAGGAGGGCAGGAGGGATCCATATTACCTTGTCAGTTCAATGGAACTCAGTAGAAAAGCAGAAGCAGCACATTTCGCCAAAAACTAAATTCCCATTAATTTCACTGGTACAAAATCAGTGTACTCAACTTCCCCACTGCCCCAGTAGGTTTCAAAACTGAACTGATGATATAAAATCGGTCCAAGTAGGTTCTTACAAGGTGTGTTTTATAGGCATGCAGGTTAGCTGGCAGCATTTTCCTACCTACCTCCACATGGGCTTCTTAATGATGAACTAATTTACTCCACCTACTTCTGATGCCATTCCAGGGATATTTTAAACAGAAAGATTAATCAAATGAACCTATTTTAACAAGACTTTTATTGAAAACATACACAAAGTCCACAAGTTATTTAGCTTCTGAATGTACATATTAGAGAATATTCATATTAGAGAAGAATATTTTAAGAAAAGGGGAAATACAACTAACATGCTGCAGTTTACATTAATAAGGCATTTAGGCTTAAGAGCAAGTTATAGTGTGTGTGTTTGTGTGTGTATCTGTATACACAAACACATACACACAGGTTATCTGATTTGAAACTGTACAGTGCTACGCGATTCGTTATTTTTTGCTTTTTCTATTTTTTCAACACTAAATAAAGCTTTTATCCAAATGGTAGTTGTTCACAGAACAGCAGTTATAATCTACTCTTCAAGAGTTTGCTTACAATTACAATACTAACGATGCACAAAAAAAACCCCAGATCTTCATGGGAAAGTTCTCTCTTACCAAAATGAGGCTCAAGTAAGAAAAACACTAGTTTGCAAAGGCACCGTGGAGACAGGTTTTAATACATTAAATACAACACGAATCATTCACAATAACAAGTTTAGTGTTTCTGGGAACTTTTGTAAATACAACACAGTTGGTCACACAAAAATGTTTCTGTTGATTTGTCTTGGCAACTCAGATACATCAACAGTGTAACAGCATAACAGCTTTGTTCCCATCTGACAGAAAATAATGGCAGTTCTGCAAGGCAAACGTTAAACCTGACCGTATGTATTTATTAATTCCACAGTGTTTTGACAGATTATAGGGGATGAAACTTAAAGGATGCTGACACGCTCACTAAGGGCTTTCATTTCTGTTTCTTCTAGCTTGGTGTTTTCATTATGGTTAGCACTTGGACTGATAAGGTGTGCTGGATACTGCAATCCATGTTCTCCTGAATACTGTTCCCATCGAGAGTCATCACTTTCATGGGTGATGTAACGTTCCCCCATTTTACATTCAAGTTCCCTTAAATCTAACCAGGTTTGATAGTCCTGAAATAAAATAACAGTATTAGTTTGAACATTCCTAAAATAAATTACATGCCCTTCTACTACCAGTAGCATGCAAAGTGCTGTTAACTCAGCAATCTAAAGGTCACGCATCCTTATTGCTCCAAAATGGAAAAATCTTATAATTAATAAATATGAAATCTGCCTATAGAGATAGGTTTCATTTCTAGAGGATTATTTGATAAATTGATTTTATTAAACTCTGTCATAAGTATAGTATGGACATGTTACAGGTTGTTTTGCAGAACATATCGATAGTTTACAGATTTCCATGACATCTAAATGAGGCATGGGTGGTAAAACAATTCCTCGCACTAGTCACAAGATGAAAAAGGAAGAAGTAACATCTTTAAATCATACATGTACATCCTAGCAATCCATGTCAGCTAGTCAAGACAGTTGCTCCATCTCAGTATAATGGTGCAGGATATGAATTCAGCTTGGGCTGGAAAAAATCTGCTTTTCCAAACGCAGGCAATTACTGGTGTGCTCAAAGAGACGTATACATCTAAACATCAAAGTGCTTTGGAATTCCATGTTGACAGTCAACAGTAAGGCTGGAAACTGGTTTGGTTCTCATGTTGTTTAGACTATCATGCTCTGCAGCCTCTGGTCTGCCTTAAGTATATCTCAAGTTTAATAATTTCTTTTCTTATTCCCACCCAAAGCATACATGAAACTGCAGCAGTAAAGCCAATCCTAGCCCCATGCAAACTAACCTCTGCTCAAGATCCTGTATCCAGTTTTCTTTTTTCTCCTTCACCTTGTCTCAACCTAACAGCCAAAGCACCAGAAAGCCCACACACTGTAACGGCATGAAAGCCTTCATCCTTAGTATCTACATCCTTTGGCCCACTTCTTACACAGACATCCTCTCAGAAATCACCTCTAAGTCTCACTGCCCTGTACCACTGTTACCTTTCCTTAGCCCACAAGGTTGGGCTCTTCTGGAAAGAGGACTCGACTCATCCGTGGTGCTAGGGCTGCTGCTGTACTGCCTCACCTTAATTCACCTCCACTCACTATTGCACAAGCGATAAAAGGGGATGTAGGGAGGTGAAGACTCTATCCCATCATGTGAGACAGCCAGCATTCTTGCTGCAGGCCTTAGCCCAGATCACCTCTCTGGTCCCCAAAGGCTCAAACAAATGCATTCTGCAATGGTTGCCAGGGAGAAGAGCAGTCTTGGAGGAAAAGACTGGAGAGTGACAGGAGATCTGGGAGGAAGAAAGCAAGTCCAGGAGAACTGTCCCTGGGGAAAGCGGGGTGCGAGGCTGCAGCCCTTTTCCTCCTATACCAGCAGGTCACCCTCTATTTCGAGAAACAGTTGCAAATACAAGTTACTGGAGTAGGAGCCAGTTCTCAGTTTGGATAAAGATTCCTCTGGGATTGTGGACTACACATCTGATCTGTGCCATGCCTGTGCCATGATTACTTTCCTACATGCAAAGGTGGATCCCTTGGGAGATCCCACGAGCTGATGTCCCAGCCTGGCCTGGCCTCAGCCTGTCCCCATCCCCATGGAGATGCCCAATGCCCTGGCCTGGGGTTTTCCCCAGCCTGCCCTGCTCCCTGGCTGGCGGCAGTGGGACGGGCCTTGGCTGCTCACTGCAGATTCTGTTTTAGGTCTTTCAACGTGCAGTGATTTGGCTGCTGCCACGATAAATTAACATATGAGGAGCAGAAGACAGTGGCTGCTAGCATCTCAAAAATTCATAACATTTCAGTTTTCAGCTGAAGATTTCAATTGAAGGTGGCTAATGTATTTTCCCAGAAAGCATACAACTTCACTAGTTCTTCTGATGACTGTGAAGTGGCAGCCCATTGATTAGTTTTAATAAGAAGTGAATCAGGTTAGACTCCAGGCAATGAAAAAATGTAAGTCAAATGACTATAAAGGGTTTTTTTAATATATATCATGTTCTCAGTGGATACACAAGATAAAATATTTTTGTAGTGTATTTTGAAAACATGAGAGAGTTCAGTATTGGAATCTAATACTTCAAAAATTAATTAGAATATATACATAGATTGGTGAAGGAGTATGAGGTTCTCAGGATCTGAAAACATCTTCAGGTTTGTAGATTTGCTTAGATTCTATTGTGCTTAAAGATCGAAACTTTTTATATACTTAGAGCCTAAATAGGTAGGAAAAACCATGGAATTCATAGCAATACCTGTAACCATGGGTGGCTTAACGTTTTGTCCACACTGTAGCGCTTTCTCATTTTCACTTGCAACAAATTATTTATGAGATCAATAGCTGGAAAGAAATAATATTGGAAAACATCAGTTTATATATATTTGTTTCAACTAGGACATACAGAGATAGACAGACATGGTAGTTTTAAAAAGAGAACAGTTATCCCTCCTTACTCCAGCTTTTTACAAACTGCAGTCAATGTTGATGTCCCTGAAAGTACCCACGCAACCTTCCTAATGGGATTGCAACTGTTACTAAACAGTTGCCTGCTAGCTAGTATATTGTCTACCTCTGTGTGTTCATTTATAGACATGCAGCAAAGGCTGAAGATAACTCTCACTCAGTTCCTGCTCAAGTCAAAAAAATCTCATGTAAGTGAGGACTACAGTATTCTTCAGGTACCACAGTAAACACATATATATATGTATATGTTTCTCTGAGACTCTCAGCATCACTTTTAGATGACCGACAGCAGCACCCTCCCAGGCACTGTGTGGAAGAATCAGGTTTTGTAAGTCACTAAGTCTTGCAATACTACTCTTTTGAACTGAGCATTGCTCTACCTGCTAGTCAGCAGTCTGGTGTTTCACAAAGGCGAGAGGGCTTCTATACAAATTTCTTAATTTCTATGTTTTTGGAGGAGTCAATGATTCACTGAAGTTATAGGTATGTGTGCTGTGGTGCCTGAAGGGAAGAAGCCCATGAGTCAATGACCAGTGCATGGTACTGCACTGAATGACCCATTTGGAAAAATCTCTGGGATGAGATTGCTGAGTTTTGAATACACCTAATAAAGCCATTAAAAAACAAACAAGCAAACAAAGAAACAAAAAAAGAGGGTATCATGAAAGGTTAAATTCTGTTCTAGGTGGTGCTAAATATTCGGCATGTGTTCTGGGGGAAGCTTGTTGTTATAGAGTAATTGACAGACCACAAGGAATTATAATATCACTGCCACTTTCCCATTTCATCACAGTATCCCTTGGCTTGTGCAAAGTATGCTGGTTTACATCTTTATTTCTTTGTTTATATCTCAGTGACAGGGAAAGATGGTCTTGAAAGTAACAGAGAAACATGGCATCAGCGAGGGGAATTGGTTCTGAAACATGTCAGATAGACGTTGATGCCAGCTAGATATTGAAGGAGCTGAATAATCATCTTGCCTGTTTTAGGAGCAGGAGATGGGACAGATTTCTTTAAACTGGTACATCACTGAGGTTATATTTTGTGCAGCAATACAGACAAGCTTTTCTTTTTTACCAGGAGCTTCCCCTCGCCGGGCTCAATCTGCCAACTAGACTTTTCTGTGTGTTTCTGCCATGGGGCAGAGCACAATGAGCACAATGTCCAGGAAAATGGAATGTATACGGGAGCCTATCTGGATGTTTGCAGTAAGTCTGACAGACAAAACTACTCTTAGCGATAACGGACGATCACTAAAGCAGCCCTGACTTCCTCGTGCTGAACATTATCTTGGAAATCAAAGCAATTGTGGGAATGAAATAAGACAAATCTCAGGACTTCTGACAACAGAGCATTGCCAGATGTTCTTAGCCATGCTTTTCCTGGAGCAGATGATCCTAATTTTACTTTTTCTGTTGTGGACAAACAGATTTTAGCTACTGTCTCTTTAACGTACAGTACAGTTCACGCTAAATTCCCTAGTATTTATTTTGTTCCCTCTCAAAATGTCTGTGAAGTGGATGTGGGATTAGAAAGCCAGTAGATAGCCAATAGGACCACTACTGATAGATGGCAGCACTCTCAAACTTATTTGTCTTCCAAAACAGTGGCGTTAATCTTTTTCCTCTTTATTGGTAAGAGAAGTTCTCGAGTTCCAAGCTACAAGGAAGAGACAGGAAAGTCAGTCATACCCCACGGTCCAGTTATAGAGTGACTTCTGATATAACCTGGGAAAAAGTAGTGGCCATCTGATGCTTGGAAGAGGAGAACATAGTTCTTATCCACTGCAGTAAATCTGGGTATCGGCAAACATCAGCAGCTTCTGCAACACTGTCACCTTACCCTTAAATTCAGCAGAATTACAGTAAGACTTCAGTCTGTCTTTTGATAAAAAGGCCAGTGCTGAATGTGAATTTAATAGGGTTCCTATTTATTTATTATCTTCAGTGGTATTCAGGTGTATATGATCTTCAGAGATAATTTTTCTTCATTCACTATGAATCTCAGTTTGGCAAATAGGTCAAGAACTTGATGAAAGAGTTGATTGTCCAGGGAACTGATTTCAGTCAGCCAACTGTTGAGATATAAGTGCATGTTTCCCAAGATGTGGCTCTATAACTGCCAAGTACCTACTGAATATTCTTCTTGCCATGGAGTATTGATAATGTCTCTACTATGCATCTTTTGTCCAACCCACTGGAAGCAGGTATGACTGTGAGCCTTACAAATGATGAAATTATACATAGTTATTCAGCCTCCCCCAAGTTACAACAGAATGAAGAACCCTTTGCCCCTTTTTTTTTCCTTCAGAACAATGACATAGTACATGTAATAACATTTTTCTCTGTATTCTTGGTGGAAATTCTCAATGGGTTGTTGAACAGATCAGAAAGGCATTGGTCTAGAAACAATCACAAGAGAAGGTACACAAAGACGAAAGTGAAAAGGCAACTTCACAGGATGGTTAGGATTGTCAGTATTGAGCAATCATTTGTTCTTGAGAACAGTTTACACAGCCAGCCTGCTTGTTTCACAACTGGAATATTGCTGTCTCTGTCACAAGTTTTGGTGTTTGTTTTTAGTTCCTTATCTAGGGTTCTTTTCACTGGGAAAGTTTTGAGTATCACTTGCCTCTTAGCAATCAATAAGCATAAATACAAACTTGACTATTATGAGGATTTAGGGCCCAAACTATCTGATACAATTCCCTTGCTTTAATACTCAAAATTTTCAAATGTAGGTGAAGAATGAGATCAAACATGAGTTTCAACAGCAAAAAGGATTTGCTATTTTTTACCAGGAGATCATGGAATCCAAGAAAAGACACTTCTCAAGCATAAGAGTTCTGAGTATCAGAAGTCAAGATGCAAGCAATACGTACTGGCCACAAAAGGACACTGCTGTGTAAAGGAAAGCAGAAGCTCGGGAGTTCAATACAGACAGGCTGAGTGCTGGAACTGAAGGATTAAAGGATTTCCTTAGGGATCTGGAATAGTCTGTTAATGAGAAAATTCTGAATTTAACTGGTGTTAAACAAATTGTAGAGGTTCAGACACTGATAAGGTCTGTCGGGCTATTCAAAGGAAGTGAGGAAAGATCCTGGTTATTCTCTCTCTTTCAGCTTACAAAAAACCATCCTGTCCTGATAGTGTCCTGACAGTCACCATCTAATGTAATTTGGTCTGGCTACAGTTCACATAAGATGTACAAACAGTAAGATTCATGTTGACTCAATTTCAGAATTAAAAAAAAATTCATATAGTTAATAGTTTGATGATTACTTTTTGAGTTGTATTGCTTAAAAACCCTGGAGATAAAAATGTGGAAGGTATTAACATTTAGTTTAGACATATAACTCAAGTGTGATTCATGGGACCAAATTGGGACACCATATTAAATTAAATTGGGAAATTAAATTTTCTGTCTAGGCAGATAAAGTAACAGTTACTCCCTCGGAAAGGGGAGTAACTACACTGTATTTTAAATTAAATTTTATGAATTTTCACTAGAGACTGATTATTTTTCTTAAAATCAGGTTTTAAAGTAATCCTTGTCAGACATTTTAGGACCTTTGTAAAATTTGACAATATTCCTCTGTAAAATCAATAATTCAATTGAGAGAGTTCAATGCAGAGAGTTAAGAAAGACCACCTATGGTCTGCACATCTTCTACAGGAATCCAATAGGTGATCATAAGGAAGCAATCTGTATGCAAGCTCTGAGAGGATTATGGTACTGCTTTTCCTACCACTTTTATGGGCACCTGCTTACTTCCCGTGATTTAAGGATAGCGTAAGTAGCCAGCTGAGGGCTTATCAAGTTCCAGGAGCTGGAGACTTTGCTAAAGGTGATAAACCAGCTAACTGCTCCATTAGCATGACTACTGCTCATTTAGATAGGTGATCATTCAGCAGAATCCCAAACGGGAAGATTCAAACGCAGCTTTAAAAAGCTGTATGTCCCCTTGATTTTAGGAAAGATTGCTCTTTAGTTGCATTTTACTGGAAAGACCCTCCAGAGTCAGGAGGTTCATGTCTCTAAAGTGCTTATGGCAGTTTATTAGTATGGCAAATAATTAATTGTAGTAAAGACACAGTAAAAATTTTCACCCTAAGTATCAAATTAACACATGATAATGACAGTTTTCATAGGAATGACTGCTTTAACTCAATTAGTATGTAACCCACACATTAACACAGAAGTTTACGAAACATCTGAAAATCCTATTGTGAACCTACCATTCATCTAGTCCTACCATACAGACTTTAGCTTTTCACATAAGTTATAAAAAAGAAATCACCTTAAGAATATCAAGAAAAGCAGTGCCAACAATAAATTTATACTTGGTTCAGAATTTTTAAAGTATACCCATAATATCAGCTACTCTTACAGCCATCACTTGTAAAAATTTAAGCTGCTGCCATTAATGTAAAACTTAGGACTTCCTAGGCCCTGGATTCTTCTGAGTATAGCTCTGTTGATTAGTGGTATAATTTTTTCATACACATAAACCCCTTTCCTATTGCTGGTCAATACAGCTTTGTTTACAAATGCTGCAGTATGCATGCAGTTATTTTGGCAAAAAATGATATTTAGCTGGCAGAGCTTACTATTTTCAGGGACATGGATTCAAGAAATCCTTGGCAATTATAAGCTGTACCTCTACAAGAGAGGTTTTCTAATACTAATCTATCCTAGCAAACGTGTAAGTAGAGCCAAGACCTGCGTTTAAACAGCTAGTTAAAAATTTACCGAGGTAGAGAGCATCTTTGAGCTATAACATGCATTTGACCTCCTCGTACTTAATGCTCATTCATGTGACTTTCTCATTAATGTGTGAAACAGAGTTTCTATTCACATTATGCTGAAACAAGTCTATATAAATACTGGCTTGAAGGCAGCTATGGTATTTATTTCTGACTCAAAAGCAGTGTAATAGGCACACCATGATCAAATTTAATGCATGGAAGAAATTGCAGTGTTTCTTTCCAAATTATTTAATAATATGAAGTGATGTGAAGCACCTAATCAACAGTGTGCACATCACATAGCTCATCAGGCTAGTAGTAATAGCTGTGTTGGTAGCTGATGAAAAAAAATTATGAATACAATCATTTATGAAAATTCTACAACAGAACGAAACACCCCATGAATAATCCAAAGCTTGACATAGCATGTTTTAGGACCATGCAGTTCAAAAGAACAGCCACCATAGTGAAGACACACTATGTAAAATACACTAACAGGCAGAGGGACAAAATCCTTCAGGGAGTAAGCTGTAGCTAAGTCAAAATAAATCTGAGATGATGCAAATTTGGCGGACTGGAAGGTCAATGTTGGAAACAAACAGTAATGCTGTTGAAAATAGCTCCATGTTGACAGATGTGAAATTTAAAGCTATAAAATAGGAGAGAATTCTGCAAGTAGATTCTTCTGTATTAATATCTAACAAAATTCCACAATGCAGTCTGAATTAAGGTCAAATTGTCATACAGCAGTTCAGTGAATTTGGAAATGTAAGCTGGCTTGACAATCACTGAAGACAGAACAGAAATAGCAGGCTGGGGAATGGAATGTTGAATGGCTGTGACAAAACCTGATTTTATACAAAATACCCAAAGTTTACCAGAGAAATTACCTCTTTACAGTAATGTCTTACAATTCTATTTAGACGTACAAACACAAACTCCATTTTTGGGGAGTATTCTTTCAAAAATATTTACTGAGCACTGAAACCAAAGTGGTGATAAACACAGCATCATTCACTCTGATTTGTGCACTATCCATTAAATGCCAAGAAATACGTGATTTTGCTAAAAAGTAAAATATCTGAGCTTTTAATTCCTCAATTAGAGGAAAAAATAGAATTAAACATGGTGATAACTAAGTTTAGCTATTCTTCTTCTTTTACATGAGTAATGGTCTGAAAAGAGTGCTGAAATAACTACAGTTCCAAGAAGTTTTACATGTTATTTGGCTCTCTGAGTCAGAGTAATAGTCATAAGCAAGAAACAAAAGGGTTGAGCGCTGTTCTGCTTTCCTCAGTGTCAATTTTTGCAATAGGCATGCAAAAATTCCTAACACTGCCTTCATTAGCCATTCTGCAACAAATTATATGCTCTTTAATAAAATTGTTGTTTCAAAGACACTGGCAATTCACTTGGTTGATGATCACTTCCCTTAATCTAAACTGAAAACTGTATAAAAACCCCACAACTTTTGAAACAATTATGGTTCCACTAAAAGTACACACACAGAATTTCAAATAAACTGAGTTACTGTGGTTTAAGAAGCAGCTAGCTCAGGTGTATCAGCTGCGTATATTTGTGATCCTAACCTGGTACAGTTGTGAAGTAAATCCCCCCCAATCTATTGTCTTAGGGTGTCTGTCTTATCTGCCATCACTTACTTTGGGCATCAAGCAGGATTGTTGATATAGACAGCAACAGGTTTGAATAAACATTTTTTTCTTTTTCTTTTTTTTTTTTTTTTAGCTCAAATTGATATGTAATTCCTTCTACTACTACTCACTGTTCTACAACAGTGTTTCTAGGAATATCATATTATGAACATTCATAGCAACCAGTACTGGCCTATTTCAGCAGTAAAAAAAAGAAGAAACAGTCATGCATATTGCATTTTATATGGTAGGATATCAGCATACATAAATCAGAGTTAATATTAATTCTTTTAGATGGTAGCCAAGCTCTTCTAAGTTCCCTGAATTGTCAATTTCTGCCTGCTATTACCGAGGCATGTAATATAGTCTCTGGATGAAGTTATCACTTTTAAAATGTAGCTATAATGTACAATTCATAGAGTCCATTGTTAAAGACTGCTGGGACCCAGCACTGTCTTTTGGACATATGAGAAGAATGCAGTAAGTAATGGAGAAAAAGAAGAATATTTACATTAGTTTTACTTATGGCAACCTTTGGACAAATGGCTCCTATTTTTCAAATTTGCACAGCGTAACACTTTAAAAATATCTTTCTTACCTGCATTAAAGATAATATTTATTTTGCATTTCTTTTATCTGCTACAATGATACTTGTCTAATCAATATTGGTTTCAATTTTTTAATGCTATAGCAGTGCAGCAAAATTTTGGTTGAAGGCTTCTGTAAGACTGTGGTTGTTCATTATGTGTTAAAGTTCTCTTAAATACTTGCACAAGTTTTTAAATGTCAATAAATAAATTGGACTAACTGCTGGATCTTTAACATTTTTTCTTTCTTACAAATGAAAATATAAGTTAAATAATTTTGTTTTAATTTTAAAACAAAGAATAATGCTTCTTGCAAGAAAATATCTGTGTAGATCCTTCAAGACAAACAGCAATCTCAATCATACCAGCTTGAAAGAGATAGGTTGATCCATGTTTATTTACAAAGACCTTGAGGATTCTGCAGCAGCATCACATTCCACACCGCAATAGAACTCCCTTAGAAGCCTGAGTGGAAGAACTAGTTGATGATAATTAATGTCCTCTCGGGAGAATGATTGCTATGATACAAATTCCAGGAAATGTTAAATAAGAAATCTACTGTGCCTTTAAAAGAAATCTATTATGGATCTTTTTATATGAAAATTAAAAAAAAATTTAAAAGTAATCATAGTCATGCATGTTAAAACTTCTGCTGAAAAAATGTTCGGTGATTAAGAATAATTGGCAAAAAAAATAATGGAAAAGATACGGCAGATAAACACCCAATTATTAGCTTAATCTGTTTGGGAAGCTGCAAGAGCCCATGGCAAGCTAAAGGAAGATTTTCAAGTGCACAAATGTAACCTTTTGAGACTGAAACTAATTCTCTGTCTGAATTTTGTAGATTGATAGCACTTAGTGCAGAGAAATTCATGAGCCCCAGTGTATTTTAGCTTGAAATGAGCTTCATGTTATCATAGTTCACATTTAAATACACGTACCTTTTCTAATTGTTTTTATTTGCAATATTGAGTAAGCAACTTCATAAAATCTTTAAAATCATCTGTGTTTCCCCCCCAAATGCTTCAATGATTTATAGCATCAATTATGATGGCACTGTTCAGAACTGTAATCCAGATTAGATGTGTTAGGACACTGGATACAGATTTGCATTTTACCCGTTCTATATGGTCATAGGTAACAGAAACTGGATGGGGCCAGGAGCGTACAGGGTCCACGCACCTGCCCTCTTGTGACCTGTGCAGGAGTGTGGCCCAGAGTAGCTGACATGAGAAAACTGTTCCTTTATTTCCCCTAGCTAATCTGGAGTTTGAGTTCAATTTTGAGCTCTAAAAGTCAACATTATCAAGTAATACTTGGACAGAGATCTAGATTCCAGCTCCCTGCGTTAAACATAACGGATCTGTTGAGACTTTTTTCAGGTTTTCGTTTAGCACAATTGAGTGGCTCATCAGTTAGGAATTCAAAATATATAATAAAATGACAATATATAAGCAGATTTTAACTTAGTAATTTGTTAAAGTGTGTTCTTTCTCACCCTTCTGCATGCTTACAGCCTGATATCCATTAACTCTTAATGAAGATTGTGATTCTATGAAAGGAGAGATAACACCCCAGTAGGTGAGTTTTCTGTAGGTGCTCTACTGAAGCTTCACCTCTGAATGTAGAAATTGATCTTCTGTCTACCACAGTAGAAACTTGTGGGAGACAATTTCTTGCAGCCTCTTCTGTGTTGATTGCTATTTGCTTATCTCCAGTGCCAGATAAAGCATTGCTGCCAACAGATTCTGTCAGCTTACATATCAGAAGTGAGTGGAGGTTCAGGAGGACTTCAGTGTGTAATTGTGCAGATTTATAGCTGCTTTTTTTTTTTTCCCCAACAGATCTCATCAAACATCATCTGCCACTGAGACAAAACAACAGACAATGCTCTCAAAGCATTTTTCAGCTCAGAATCTCACATGGCTATAATATATATTATAGTAAGCAGTAGGCACACTTCTCTAAGCTACCATTAACATGTAAGTTAAAACCTGAAACTCAGAAAAACTGTACTGTAAATAATGGAAATAGTAAATTGTAATACTTTCGTTCGATTTGGTATGTATTACAATTCAGAAAAAAGATAAGAATCTGATGTTTATAATGTTTCCTTCACTTTAAGACTTATGAAGCAATTTTGCAAAAAGTTAAGGACATAAAGGCAATTATAAAATAAAATAAAACAAAACCCACAGCAAATCAAGTCACCTGAAAATGTTTGTTATGTACAAAAAATATTGGTGAAACTAGAACTATATATTTTTGTTAAATGCCCTACTTAGTTGTGTTTAGACACATCTTTAATAGAATTAATTTGCCTTCCTTACAGATGTTCATAGTGAATTATTCATTGTCCATTTACTATCAAAAGTCTTTGATGCCATTGACCAGAACTCTAGTTTCAAAAGTCTCGTTGGCTATCTCCAAGTCTTCCCCCCCACTGCACAAAGTCTCTTTTATGACACTTTCTCACATGGTTCTTGAAACCTCATCTGCTTGGAATTATTCAGTATCTTTTTTATCTTCTCCACAGAAAGACTACCAGGGTACAGCATCCTACTGGATGGAAACTAAATTACTGGCACAAGTAGAATGAGAAAAAGACTGCAGAGGCACTAGAGCTGAAAGAAGAGGTACAGAAGTAAATATAAGCAACACCTGCTCCAGCAGCTGAGGTTCCCCACAAGATTCTATAGCAACCCAATCTGTAGGTGGCTACGTGCCTCCTTCAACACCTCCTGGTGAGATCCCATGCTAGAGGATTACACCATAGGCAGTCTATACATGCTCTGCAGGAAATGTCCAAAGCAGCTGATAGCACAAAACACAGACTTTACATTATGCTACATTATGGTACCTTGAAATGTCAGATTTTTTTTTTTCACTGGTACATACAGGGGAAAAAAATATAAAAGCAAAATACAACTATTCTATTTATATAAAAAGAGCCACAAGTAGATATTACCTTCATGAGAAATTTCTTTCCATGGATTAGGTGGATACATGAAAGCGGCGTTCTGGATTTGGTCATGTATGTCTTCATCTTCATTGAATGGAAAGGTACCACTGAGGCTTACATAAATGATGACACCCACAGACCACATATCCAGAGATCTGTTATAGCCTTTGTTTCTCAGCACTTCTGGAGCAAGGTAGGCTGGCGTTCCTACAACTGAACGCCTAAATGATTTCTCTCCAATGATTCGGGCAAAGCCAAAATCACAGAGTTTTACCTGTGTAAAGAAAAACGCTATAGTAAGACAGGCATTATTTTTATTATCAAATACATAGTTGAGGAACTTTTATCGTGGTTTAGTTGCAAGATGCATCTCTACTGTTCCTTCAAGGATATTTTTTTTTAAACTCTTGTTTGAGAGGAATGCCCTTATTCCACTGAGACATTAGACCAGATTACCAGTCCATTGCATCTCCTCTATTCCTTCACTCCATGAATAAACCACGGTAAAAGCAGTAACAGCAGACAGCTTAGAATGAAAGAAATACAGTTTTGGATGGGCCTAACAGCTCAGGCTCCTGGTGAAAGTAGTAATACAAAGTAATACTTATTCATTCATAAAATAAAAACACAGCAAACAGAAAAATTGTTTTACCTATGGATTTTTCCTAAATCAAGCAAGTTGGCAAAATTCAGTTCTTGAACCTCCACTTTTATTTTATTGTGGACCTAGTTACACCCTGCCCCTCTGCAAAATTCTTTGTGTGATTTCTTCAGAGGGACAGATTTAGCTGCTTAAAAATTCTCACTTAACACCTCAGTATAGATCCTTCCTTTCCAATTATTGATACTGGTATTATCTACAAATTATCAGTAGTGCTCCTTTTGAATATGGGCAGTTGGAGGAGATTGTAGATGAACTCTGCAGATCAAAGGTAACAAGAGCTGACACAAATACCTTTTAATGAGAAATATAACAATGAGCCAGAAAGTACATTTAAATATTCTGCAATCTACCTGGCATTTAAATTCATAAAATTAAAGAAGCAGCTCTTATTCTTCATGAGCTCTACCCTAACTTTCAGAAAAATAACTGTCTTTCCAGTGACTGCTTGCAAATTGTCACTTATCTGGACCAAATCAACCAGATAAGTAATTTGTGCTGTAATGATGAGCAGATTAGAAACAATCGCACAAGTAGTTATGTCACACTTGAAAATCAAGTTGAATATTTTAGGCAACTGACAAAAGGCAAGGATTTGCAAACATGTCTTCTTTGGAAAGTTTTTGGAATAAATGATCGTTTTTTTCATATCTAAAAATTCTGTGTAGTTCTTGGAGGAGATACAGACAGGTCACTAATCACTTATTTGGTCATTCATAAAATAATCATTGCTAACACTTATTAATTTGAACAATTTATCCTAGAAAAGGGCATTTTCTTCTTGCCTGTGGGAAAGGATCAGCTGATGCCAATAACACATTTTCTGGTTTGAGGTCACAGTGAACAATGTTTTTGAAATGAAGATGTCTTAAAGCAACAAGGATCTGTGAAGAAACAAATCAGAAAGAAATTCAGTTTTAAATGTTGTACTTTTTGTTTGTTTGTTTTACGTTGTTCAGACAATATCAGTGATCAGAGAAGCAAGGAGTGGTGTAGAGAGAAACAATCCAACAAGAATGTACCTTTTATAAGAATGTCTACAATGGAAAAAAAAGAAGAAGCAAAAATGTCAGCTATTATTTGCTGTGCCTCAAGTTTTCTTGATGTTTCACTGTAAGGAATATGATTTTTCCCTCTCCGAAGACTTTATATTCTAAACATTTTTTAAAAACTGGGTTCTAAGTACTTGTTTACTTTTTTGTGTGTGAAATCTTTGGATGCAGAAACATTTGTAAAATGACCTTCCAGATCTAAATTCACTCAAAAAATTTCACAGAAATATTACATGATCAAATTTAAGTATTTTCTTGAGGACAGAAAGCAAAAGGAGCCTTGCATGTATTTTTATTCCGTTACACACACAGGAACACGGCAACAGAGTGTAACAGATATCCATCCTATTCCTGTAGCTTTAACTCCATTCCTTGTGTCTGGTCAGGGGCTGGCAGAATTTCCCACTATATTAGAGCAGGGAATGGTGAGGAGGCTGAACAAACCTGGGAAGGCAAGAAAACCAAATTCTGAAGCTGGTGGCAGTTTTGCCCATGAAAGCCTGAAAACTAGGGAACCTGCTATGTTCTACCGCAAATAATAAACTTCCCCCATAACACTGTTGTTCCTGCTCCTTTCTTTTTCCTGACTGCTGAAACACAGGCTGCTCTGACTCTGAGGTGGCCCACTACTCAATTGTGTATCTAAATTTAAACCAGTGTTATGGGCAGCTGAAGAAGCAATATGATAATATGACAACAGGAAGGACAAAAAAAACCCCCACCCAGATCACATTGTTAACAGAAGTCATATAGGAAACTAGATTCGTTTAATCAGTGGTAGTGCCGAGATCCAATCTCAGCACAGAAAAGATGCACAAAAGTGCACAGCACAAACTACAATGGTTAGGCATGAGGAAGTTCAAGAGGCTCCGATTTCTTTATGTATGTCTTCAACGCTTTGCTATTAGTGCTTTGCACCCCCTTCTTGTGCTTAATTCTTCAAGCATATGAGAAACTGTAGCTTGATGGCCCCTCCATCCAGCAGTCAGAGAGCTGCACATGTGTCTAGTTCTAGGTCCTCTTAATGGTTTACTGCCTATCAGATAACATACACAAAGCCGTCTTACCATCCCTGATATTACAATCCAGGCTTTCGTAAATCAAAGCAGTTAATTATGCCAAAAGCAAAACATGAGAAACAGTGATAATAATTGACCACAAATCTCTTTCTAGGTCTATAATTAATTTCTTACCTGAGTAATTAAAAACTTTGTTATTCTCTCTGGCAATCTGCCCTTTTCACTTGATAAGATCATCTCCAGCATGTCTCCATGGAGTTTTTCCATAACAACAAACACTCTTACAAACATACACTCCAGATTTACAACCCCAGGATGATGAAGATTCTATTAAAGATAAATACAGCCCTAGATTTCCCAACATGATCAGTAGGTTTTATCATTACCTAGCCAGTCTTCAAACCCCCCTAAACCAGACAACATTTCAGTATTTCATAATTTAAACCGTGTGCCTAACCTGTAGGCAACAGGCATGAAATTTGTAGGGACAGTACAGGAGAATGGATGAACTTCAAATTAGTATGACAAACACATTTTCCCTATTGTGCCTGGTGCTTAAAACTGCAGAAATTGTAATTCCTACCGTGACATTGCCAAGGCATTTGGTCTTGGCTGTTTATGCAGATTAAGCAGCAAAAATACTAATATTTTCGCAAAAATACTAGTGATTATCTATTTAAATAATTATCGTATTATCTGGTTTTTATAGAAATGTATAAATCGAGTTAATAGAGTAAAAAAGAATAGAAAAATACCTGTAAAATTGCAACTTCATTACGAAGTTGACTTTCCTGTTTAGTTGGAAACCTTAGTTTGTCAATTATTTTAATGGCAACATCTCTTCCTGTTTTGCGATGTTTTCCTGCATTAATAAAACAAAAGGCCTCTATCAATTAACATGATTAATCCTGAAAAATGTTCCACTTTCACTGGATTGTACAAATGACCACAACCAAATAATTCTCAGAGCAGGTTTGCAGCAAATTAAGTCACGTAAGTCATTAAAAGTTTTCTGTCATTTTCCTTCTTTCTACCCTTTGACAAGAGAACTTTTCTCATTATTATCTGACAAAGTTGTTTAAACATGTAAGAAACATATCCATATGAGAAAGTCAGCTCTGCATCTCAAGAATATAGATGCAAAGTTAGCTTTCTGATATATATATACACTTGTTCATACACTTAAGCTGCATTCTCTGCCATTGGCAGGTTGTAGGCTTAGTCCTTCGATAGTAGTTCCAGACTAGCAAATAATGAAATAGGTGATCGCCTTTAGGCATGTGAGTGCATGTCCCAGGTTTATCAGAGACCCACAGAGATTCTTCAGTGAGAAATTTGTTCTTAGTTCTCACTTCACACTGTCTCAAACAACAGCTGTACCTAAACGCATGCCCAAAAACTGCTGAAAAAAAGGGGAAAAATGGATAAGAAAATGAAAATAAGAAACAATTCAAACAAACTACTGAAAAACAAAGGGAAAAAAGCTCACAAAAGCATGCTAAGAAAAACAGTAGGAAGAAGTAATTCTAATTTTTTCTCTTCCATTATAGTTCTCAAAAAGAACAGTTTTCTGCACTTCTGGGTTTTCTTTACCAGAGCTCATAGAGAATATAAATCTATTAATATACAGTGACCCATTACTGGGTAGAAAACTTCAAATTACAAAAAGACTTGTCAACAAAAACCAGTTTCATTGTTTAATGAATACTGCTTCTATAAAACAACAGACAGCTAATTTCTGTAACAAAACGTTTTAGAGTCCAAATACTTTCACCAATCGGAGTGATTGGTTTTTCAGAGTCCAATACTTTCACAGCACACCAAGGCCTTACCTCCATAAACAATTCCAAATTGTCCTGATCCCAACACCTCATCTGGGAAGATTTGGTATACAGTGCTAATATCCTGTTTATATAAACATAACAAATATTAAGCTCTGAGATATGGAAACAAAATTTGTATTTCATTTGTTTTTTCTAATGGGAAGTAGCATACAGTTACTATAGTACATTTAAAAATACATTATCTGCCAGAAACATTCACGCGAGTTTTCTTAAAAGCCACATTAACTGCAATTGCTGTAAAAGCTGCTGCAGCTTCGATAGGTTTCAGCCACTGCCACCTTCCAGGCAAGTAGTCCCCAGCACACAACATTACACTTTATCTTTGTGAAATTTGAAGACCAACATACATATGGCAATAAAGAGGGTCTTGTTAGCAACGTTCCACCCTGAAGTCCGAGGATCCCAGATCTAGGAATTACTGCTGTTTTTTATGAAAAGGGAGAAATTATGAATTTAAAATTTCTTGAAAAAGTTCCTATGTCAGCTCCAGCCATGGAAATACAAGTGGATTCTTAATTTACAGAAAGCTTTGCGAGTATCAGTTCTGGGCTTTGGCTGTTTCTGTTTGTCCTCTGAGATGGGTAAAATATTCCATCCGTGCCAGAGAGGGAGTCTCATGTCCCACTACTTCTGAAGGCCTAAACACAGGCTAAAGCACAAGCTGTTAGCAGATTCATTTGGGAGTCTCAAACAGACCTCAGATCTTGGAGCTCAGTTTCATTTTCCTGATAATTAACCAGCAGCACATACGAAGAAGAGTAAAAGAACTTGATAGGAGTCGATAATAAAGGCTGTCTCGCTTTTTCTTAGGAAACGGACACATCCTTCCCTAGCAGGCAATCTTTTCCTGGCAAATACCAGAGCTGCCCCAAAGCTGTACTCGGCTGCAGGCAGTCCTGTTTATTTCCTCTGCCCGTGAAACAGAAAACCAGCGGCGTGACTGTTTACCTTGACCACATGCCCTGTGTCTAACCATCCTAGTGTAAAAGAAACGCAGAATTCTTTACGTATGTGTAACAACATATGTAACTCTTCCTTCAGATAGGGCTTCATCTTCGTACAACAGAGAATATCTGATCTCTCAGTGATGACAGGAAACAGTATATTCATCGAGGCTTGTGATTAGCTTTACGAAGTTCAGCTGACAAATTCCATGAACTAATAACTTCTACAGCTCGCTTTTGCTTTTGGTAATTAACATCCTGCAAGGATCCATAGTTAAATTCTGTGTTGAGTGAAATCACCCATATGTAATTCTTGCGTCTCAAAAAAAGGTGCCATGAAGATGATTTTTCTCAGAAGTTAGCAAAGCTGATTGTTTGTTAATTTCTACAAAGTAAGTGAAAAATGGCTGATGGGAACTCCTCTAACATTCCTCTTTGCAAAACAGATCAATGACTTTGCAAGCTTAATCATAGCATGTCTAGCACCAGCATCCAGAGAACACTCACCACATTTTCTTGAACTTGGCAGTTTGACACAGAAATACTGATGGATATATCCCCTGGGGAAGAAAGTAAAATATACTTTAGATTGCCGTGCTTTTAGTTCAAACATGTAGTAATAGGAAATGACATTTACATTACATCAATATCTACTGACAGCTCTAGAAATCGGACCAATTAGGTCAGCTTGTTCATCTACCAGCCAATATAAAATTACACCAGCCCACAAATATGTGACTTGAACAAAGTTTTGCAGTGTGTGGAAAAGAACAAAATTATACATTTCATTATTAATTTTTTAATAGTGGAATCTTATAATTCCCATTTATAAGCTTATTATTGCTTTTTTCCATTCTATTTTGGGGCTTTATACCTCACGCAAGTAACATAACTGCAACTAGGGTAAACTGGTTTTATTTAGTGGATTTAATAATAATTCTTATTTATAGTGTCACCTACAATGTATTTGATGCTATTCAGATGAAGGTCAATACGCATTCAAATTGGTCTGCATACTGTTAAAAGTAACACACATTTCAACTGGGTTAAGAGACATTATTAAAACACATAATGGAAACAAAAACTTGCACTTGTGCTTTAATACAACAAATATCAGATCCAACCTCTACAAATTCAGAGCTTAGGATGTTGCCATAACCATTTTGAACTGCAAACCTACTGAGGGATTTAACAAAACTTGAGAATATGCCTATTGCTAACTATATTACACAAAGATGTCATTTTGGGGAGGAAAGAATGGTTCCTTGGAGCATTGCTGCCTCTGTCTCCTCCTACCTCTGCCTAGAATTCTGTTCATGCTGACTTTTCATTTTCTTAGTATGGATTTCAGCCTCATGGAAACCAGTGTCCTGTACTACAAAGCCAGTATTACACACTGAAGACACTCGCTACTACCCATCAGCACCTCTCCTGGTTGCAGTAAGTAGCATGAGTAACTTCTGCCCCGTGTGACTTAATCCCTTGTCCTTTCCTTAGGAACAGACGGTTTTTGGAATGAAATGTTTCAGTTACACAGAGGCTTCTTTATCATTGCCGATTTTGTTTTCAAAACAAATTGTGCTGCTTTGTGTTTACGTGAAAAAAAGCATGGACAAAGACATGCGTCTTACACTTTGAGCAGAAGACAGAAGGTTGCTATCATTCTCACTCCCCATGGGAATTTGTTCTAAAGGTCTCAGATGACCTTAATTTTTGCACAAAAACCCCAAAGATAACTACTAACTTATAAAGAAAATTTTCAAACTTCCCGAGAGAGAGAGAAGACAGCTGTCATTCCCAGTCCAGCATTTTAGGTGATTCGTTTAGCTACATTGGGCTCAAATCAGGGGCACTAGGCAACTAGCCTGACTGAAATCATATCCAGAATTTGACACTATTTTTATGCAGGAACCCAGTCGAGAAAGCAAAGGACAGAACTGATCTAATCTGATATATGAGCTGTTGTGCCCGGAGATGTAATGCCACAGCCTGTTGCATTACTTGGTTTCTGAAGGGCTTGTGGTCTCATTAGCATTTTGTGCTGCATTAATAGCATCCAGATGTCAAGTGCTAAAGCGAGTGTATATTGCAACAAAAGGTCTAATCCAAATTGTGTAGACATACCCAAATTTGCTTTACACTGACTAGGCTGAGTACCAGTAGCAGAGCAACTACAGCAGCACATGCCTAGTAGTGGAGAATTGTTCGCTCTGTGCTGCTTTGTTATCAGTACCTGAACTAGATTTAAACGAGTTTCATGTTTGGTTTACATAAGCTGTTGTCTTTGCTAGAGAATTACCCAAAGGTATGTAAATTGGAGGCAAAGACATATTCCGTCCTTTTGGTCCTGGGTAACATCCATGCCTTGTTGTTCTTAGAACAGCTGTTCTTCACACTTGAGCTCATTTCCTCTCAGCATGGGACAACGTTTGTGGCAGTTGTACAGCCAAATGTGATGAAAGGGAGCATATCATCTATGCTGCAGTGCCCTAAAGAGCGAAGAGCTGCTTCTGCAGATAGCTAGAAACATAAATTACAGTCATAATGGGAAAAATCTATCAATTCCCAACTGGAGCTCAGAAAACTTCATGCCTCTGCACAAGGAGGCTATTACTCATGTCGGCAACACAAATGTGGATGAGATGCCTTACTAATATAACAACTATTTGCTCGCTAACAAATCTGCATCTTGTATATTAACACAGATGTCCTAGTATAAACTGGAAACACATGGATGAGAAGCTGTGGTGTTTAAAATAACATGCAAACAGGTGATAAGCCAAACAGAATACTAGCTGTGCAATACTTCCTTTCAATATGTGCAGAAGATTGAGCAATGTCATTTGTGATATGACTGTACTTATCTGAAATGGAGGAAATAATAAACTTACTGTGCAGGCTGGGTCCTGACCCACTTGATGCCCCTTTAGGGATGACGGGCATCAGGGCGTGCTGTATTGCCATCTCCCACATTCGTGCCACATCGATGCCAATACCACTGGTGATAACACTGTTATTCAGTGGAACACTTGAAAGGTTTTCTATGTTTTCTCCAACATAATAGACTATATTTGCTGTGCTTATTTCAAAACAATGAGGATTGGCTCCTTGAGGCAGCAAAGTGAAAGTTTTTGCAGGTTCCAGAGACAAAATTTCAGACAACGGGATTTCCTAAAACGTAAAAATGTTTTACTTTCTATGTAAAGATTATCAACACATAAAACTAAAGCACGAACTTTATTTAACTAATTTATGATATTAGCTGTTGCTTTTAACCACATGCTTCTTGTACAAACAAAAAGGCTCTTGTAACCTGAAACTCCATGACACAGAGGACTGTTGATGGTAAAATACTAAATGTTTCTTTCCAAGACCAAGTAGAACTTTAATTATTTAATTAAACTTATCAAAGAGAGCAGTGAGGTGCCATCAGAAAAGAGCAGGACCATCCATATATCAACAGAACTCCACCAGAAAATTAAACTCTGTTGACTCCTTATTTAATAAAATTTATCTGCAATAATGTACTTGCAGAATAAATCTATTCAACATTAAGATTCCAAATCCACCTTTCACATAGGCGTAAACTTGATTGTTTCACCTTGAATAACACTTAGGGCACGTTTCACTGACATATTTCCCTGAGAGGAAGCCATATGAAAAAAAACTTTCCATTATTAAAACTTATTGCAGTAATGCCTAAGGAGTTTAACTGCCTCAGGTAGAAAGATATGAGCATTAAAACAATCTTTTACAATCAAAATCACAACATACTGTCCAAAGGACGGAATTAAAATAATATATACTATACTTAATTGTTTGGAAAGAATTTGTATTATGAATGACAGAATGTCAGATGAGTTTCTTAGCAGAATTTGTCGCCGGTACTGAACTGCCCCTGTACAAAAACCTTCCATTTCCACAACATGTATTCTACAGGTCCTTATTAGCTGACACCTTTCTGATCTAAGACTTGTTTGTGAAAGGCAAAACACACATATGCATCTTAAATAATGAAAACAAACATAGATCAAAGTTATACTACTAGTGTACTTTTAGTAAGTATCTATTAACTTAGCAATTTATTCATTATATTCTGCTGGTACAAAGAGATTGAAAAATATTCCTTACTTTGTAATATTTGCTTCCAGTATCATTTTGAAAAAGTGTAATGCATTTGCTGTCCAGCCTCCAGTAGTGTCGTTTCCTCTGCAATGAAAATCAAGGGAAAAATCTTTCTAGCATTTTCCAAGTAAATTAATGAAATGTTTATTTCTCAAAAGCATCACTTCCAAAATGTTTTGCTTAAGTTTGAAGAGATGAACTGTAAATGATAAAGATTCATTTGCTTTTACAAGATTTTTGTGACGACTTTATATTTGAGTTTAAGATTTACAGGGCCACCCTCTGTTGTTTCTGTAATAACCTAGCTCTGTTCAAATTGTCCAACTTTTAAAAATTTAAAATGTCACTTCAATGTCTGCATTACATTCAGCACAAGTTGCTACAGGTATGCTGCTAAAATAAACAAACTTTCTTTTTGTATCAGTTATAATACCCCAGCTCACTTTAGAAGGTCACATACTGAAGTCTTCATTCCTGTTTTAGCAGGTTGGAATGAAAATAACTTTTTCCTGCGTTAAATCTACTTTACAAAAGTCTCAATTCACCTAGCAGTAAGATATCTAGGAGATTGCAGCTGGAAGGTAAAGCTACTTTCCAGAACCCCTAAGGTGTTAACATTATTTTTTGCTTCCTTCAGAATGTCTTCACATTTGGCTGCCTGTGATAATGCAACTGACACATTCAGGTATTTTTTGTGTGTTTTAACTGTCTCCTGTTTCTTACAAGCAGTGCCAGTCCTCAGTTATGACAAGAATTAGGACTTCAGGAATCACAAATACTGCAAAAAATGCCTTACATGAGTGATTGTAAATTATCAAAGTATTGTTAGGATTTGATTCTGTACTATCATATAGTATGTACATAAGACAGGTCTTCCTTAACATTTCTTACCAGTGTGTCCTTGCTTGTATAGTGAACCATCCAACCCTCCTTCATTACTGTGCTACTTCTCCTTTTTGTGTGCTTCACAGATTGTACCACTCTCATTAATGGAATATTGTTGCTGGTTGAAGGGCTTAAGAATAAATCAATAAAGGCTTTTAAAAAGAAGGTAACTTTGGACAAAAAGAAAAAAATTCTTTTAAATCAGTATATATATATATATTTATATATCTCCTATATCCACATTTATATTTACCATCACTACCAGACCTGGACTGGACACTATTTTGTTTTGTCATTCCAAGTATCTTGAGATTATGAAGAAAAAAAATCATAATGCTACACCAGGAGGATGTCAGAAACCTTCTGAAGGCTTATTCTCTCTCTCTCTCTCTCTCTCCCCGAAATATTCCTAAAGATGAGCTAGGCAAAATGACTGAGGCCTCAGCTAGGGTGTGGGAGCCACAGCTCAAGCCTGTGCTATGCATGATTCAGACCAGTATTTGATCTTGAATCTCTCATAACCTAAGTAAACATCGTCCATCAGATTACTGTCCTGTGATCTTTCTTGGGTTCAAACACACAATGAAGTGATGACGGTTTACAGAGTAGAAAATGCGTCAGCTGCCTAGCTGCGCGTACCCTGGCAGGGCACAGCAGAGCATCTGCTGGAACCTTTCAGAGAAAGAGGTTTAAGCTAATACATTTTATTCTCAAAGACCTAAAGCGAAGTCCCATTGCCTTGCACTCTGGGGTACACACGCTGAAACTTTCCACGACTCAGCTGACACACAGTAAGTCGGGAAGGCATGGGAACCTGACAGCATGCCTGATACCACCATCAGATAAAATCTGGAATATCTAGTTGGAGAGGTGTAAGAAGTAACCAAGCCCATCTACCCACTTTCCTTCTTGTGAGAGTTAACCATTCCTAAAGCAGATTCTGCATAATGGAATATGGATTCATAATCTGCTTCAATCCTAAACCTAAATGCTTAGTTATTTTTGGCAGAACTTTAAATGGAGATGCTGCCTTGTACGTGAAAACACAGCACAGAGAGCTCGTGTTCTGCCCTGCTGTCAAAGCTATTGGTGAAACAGCTCCAACAAAAATGGGCAGAAACTGCCCAGGAAAAGAACAATATCTTAAGTTTCCACAATTGTTGTGACTGTGGATGTCTGCAGATGGCCCTGCTTCACTGTAATGCAACCTGGAAATAAACATTTTATGAATTGGCAGTTTCCACTCAAAATGCAAAAAGTGCGCTGTCTTAAAGTTTCATTAAGACTGTAACATACATTTAACATCTCTTTTTTGCCTAAAAATGATCAAATGAGCTGCAGTTTCTATTTAATTATTCTTGTCTGTACTGACAAGACGTTTACTTTTTTATTTGCCTTTTAGAGATCACTTAAAAATAATCCATGGATATGGAGACTACCCTTAGAAATAACTGGGGAAGGTATTACTGCAAATACAGGGATGCCCCTCAACTAAGTAAAATAGGTACCTTGGCTATCAATGTTTTTATTAGTCATAATTAGGTATTTATATTTTGAAAACCTGCAACGCTGTCCATTTAATACAACTTGGACATTCAAAATGTTTTATGACACTGATTTTGTGATATAAGCACAGGCTTATATTCCAGTGATACAAGGTGTCTATATATAGTGTCTGTGCAGAAGAATATGACACTAGGAAAAACAGTTCACTGCCGCAGGAGGTAAAACTGCATGTTGTTGAAATGGGTTGCTTTCTATTAGTGCAACAGGTATATGTTAGTAACAGAGACCTGCTGAAACAGACTCCTAGTAAGCAAAATAGAAGAGGAAACTACAGGTCAAACTAGGACCTGTGAAAGAAAAATATTCTATAATTCTTCAAGGTACAGATCCCTTGCATCAAGGAAATTACAGCTGAACAGATCTTAATTCATTTTAGGTTCCCTGACAACGAATAATCCCTACTTTTTTCCCTACTATTCTGTACAGTTCCAATAAGTGAATAATGTTTTCTTCTCTTCAGACATTTCTGAGGTAAGTTGCACAACTCAATTTCCATTTTCCTTCCTGATTAGTCATTTCAAACCACTAATCTATTTTGTAATTTGCTTCAAACTACTACAAGTTTGTCAAACTTTCCTTCTTCCTAAAGGTATCTAAAAATGCTAACAATTCATCTACAGCCGATTAGACCATAGCCACTTACAGAATTTTTTTTTTTTTTTTTTTTTTTCTTTTCATTTATATGACCCGGCATTACACTATTAGTCAGGGAAAAAATGCTTGGGAAAATAAGTAAGTAAAAAAAAAAAATTATTCTCTATTGGTCATGCACAAATAGTTTCACAACATAATTTTCATAAGAGAACAGACCTGTAACAATTACTTGTGCATCAGTTTTCAGTTGTTACTTTAACTTGACAATAATTTTTAAGCTTCTCTTAAATTCCTGATGCATATATTCAGCGAAGCAATCTCATTGCAATTTCAGAACCACCACATATCACTAGCTCTCTCCATTCTCAGTGAGTGAGAATAGGGTCCATGTAGATTCCCCCTTCAGCCTTAGACATGATGCCTACAAATAAATACAAAAGAAGATGGGAGGTAGACTCACTCCCCAGCTCACCTGATCATCCTGTTAGACTCATCGTGATCCGGATCAGCATCCTGCATTTCCCCGTTGTCACTGTGGCATCCTGTCATTGACATCTCAGAATCATGAGCTATTGATTCTTCCATGTCATCTATAAACCCACTGTTTCTTTCACTGTCATTGTCGTCACTCCCTTCTTCCATGACCACATCAGACTCAGCCCCAGGACTAAGAAGATCTGGAATATAGTTTCTGAAGTTATTATCTGAAAACATACAATACTCCAATCACAACATCCTGACACATTTTGAGCTTCAGAAAACCCCAGGTTCTCTTTGGAACTCTATTGCCTGGGTCTATCTCTACTCAGTACTCCATGTGTACTGGTGAAGTGTGGTTTTTAACCAGTCATTTAGAAAATCGCTACAGAAAACTGGAAATGCATCAAACAAAATATTTTCAGAAATACAACTTTTTATTAAAAAATGCCAAAGTCAAAGCAGAATTTCTTGTCCATGGACTTCTATCAAACATTCTATACTCATGAGCTTTATTTCTGAGATCTTCTGGCAGATACTCTATACAGCCTGAATGTTGTGTACTGGCTTGATGGCTGTTGGCAGGCTACAGCTGCAAACTGATGCTAGGAGAGCAGTAATTTCAAAACTAGGAATTTTGTAATATGATGATGACATGACGATGAACTATTGAAATAACTCCCAAGACAATTACTTATAATATGAACTATATTTTTGGGGAAAAAAGATATTTCCTTTGCACCAGTGTTCTCTGTGAAGGCTGCACAATATGGCACAGTAAGCCATACTATTGAAATAACGCTCCCTGCCTTTAGGAAAGAAATATTAAATAAATATCAAAAAGTCCAACGTAAGATAGCGTAGAAAAAATACAAAGACTTAGGATTTAACTTATTTGACTATGGCATAGTATTAATAGTATCTTCCAGCTTATATTTAAACCATGTTAAACTTTCCAGTTTCAAGATTAGATATGCCTAAGCAAGATCGAAATAACTTTTTATTGTATTGCTGCTTGTGAGTGGATTTATCTGGAAGACTGAAAGAAAGAGAAGACTTTAAACTTATTTACCTAAGGACTTACATTACAAAAACAAACAAACAGACAAAACCCCAAAGAAACAAAAAAAAACACTACCAAAAAAAAAGGCATTTTGTTGAAATTCAACCTGCTGCTATACAGGCTGTGATCTAACATGTCAAAATCATCAGTCCTGTCAGACAGTAAAGACAGCATTAGTTTTTCTGGGATGTTTGCAGTGTTTCAGAAATTTCAAGTAAGGTTAAAATCACGTGGAAGACACCAAATATTCCCACTGAGAAACTTCTGCTTAATTGTGTGGAGGAAGGTTCTTGACAGTCAATGTAGACGATGCCCCAAAAGAAAAAGCACACTGAACTGGCTGACAGCAAAATGTTTTGAATTGATGGCATTTCACTCAAATTGGAAGTGCACAGCTGAAAGGTTTGTTTCCATGTACAGCAGTCTTAAAATATTTGGATGTAAGTTACCAATGTGCGATTTAAGACCCATATTATACTTCATCTCTAGCAGAAACAGTCATCCAGTCATGAATGACATTTTACAGTGCAAGGCTCTCTCTTTGCTATTCCTACAACACTTTTTTAATCTCTATTTTTAATAAACCCACAATCAGTTAAAAATAACCTCCCACATTTAGTATATAATGTGTTTATTAATGAGACCATACTTGGAATTTTATTGCTTCAGCTCTTCCTTCACTTACTATTTTGGGGAAGATGTATCACACAACAGATGGACAGAGTGACAGATACTGTATTTTATTTATTAAGTTTGAAAATAATGTGAACCAAATTACTGTAAAAATAGAAACGAGATACCAGGATGAAATTGCCTTTGATAATCCTAAGGATCCTATATCAGTCATTTAGGATACACAATTAAGAGTTCTACTTTGACGCTACGGATAGAATACTATGGGTATTATTTGGTGGGGAAAAGCCAAGTACTATAGATTTTAAGATGGAGAGCTTCAAGGAGTACACTTGGAGTAAGCTTGGAATACATGTTCTCATCCCAGGTGGCTTTGCACGAGCCTTCCTCACTCAGCTCCTCCTCAGACAAACCATCACTTCCCCTCAGCCCAGCATCAGATTCACGTGTAGGAGGCAAGTCAACAAAAGTAGCATGTTGCTTGTGGGGCAAAGGTGGGGAGGGGGCACAGAGGGTGTCTTGGAGGGATGAAATACAGCTGCCTCAGATGGAAAGAGAGAACTTCAAGGAGAAATTCAGAAACAAATGTCAATTTTGTTCATTTAGTCCAGCTGTCCAGAAACAAAGCTTGCCTTCCTGTCTTCTCTTACCATTTCTGATCAATACTGTTTTGGACTCCTCTCTAAAACTGCACCTATGCAGGAAAAAATTGATCATTTATAAGCAGATTTAGTTACTTTCTCTGACTGCAAATCTCAGGGAAAACTCTATACTGTTATCAATGGAATTAACATATCATGGTGTATGTTTAGTTCTTAGATTTGAAAATGAAGCCATAAACTTCCATAAGCATTGTTACTTGCACTCCTGAAGAAACAGTTATGTTATGGGATGATTAATGATTAAGTGAGATATAAATGGTGTAAAGATTAAAAAAAAAAAAATAATAATAGTGACTCCAAGAGTCCAGTTTAAGGTGCATCAGAGAGGACGTGCAGTAGGAATGTAACATTAACCTTCCAGAAAATCATGCACCTTATCATGTTTCAGGTTGGATACTCAGCATCTGAAATATTTTTGCCTACACTAATTGCCATTAAACAGAAAAACTTTGTAGTAATACACTCACGCTATTATGAGAAATACTATGAAAAATATTAGTTAACATTCCTAATTTTGGAAATTCTTGATATCTCTTCAATAAAGTAGATCACCGACTTAAAGTTTGAAAAAGGATGCCTAATGAGGCAGTATTTTATTAACCTCAGAAGCAGCTTAGGCGGACAACTTAACAAGGTAATATGCATCAGGAACTGAACACTTCACCACACTTCTCATTCCCTTATCACACAGAAAAGCGACATTTTCAAGGCAATCAACAACTCATCTACAACCACCCTTTTTTTCTCCAGTACCGTCTGTCAAGCCTACCCATACATTCCTATACTTGACACAAAACCGACAGCACATGTATGGGAAAATCGGCAGATATTCAAGCCTTTATTTCTGGCAACTGATACAATTAGTTTTATGCCAACAGGAAACGGTGGAATTTTTTCCTAGAGGGCCTTCCCAGTTCTTCCAGGTATACTTTTCCTTCTCAGGAAGATTATCCTAAAACAAACATTTTTTTTTCCCCCAGATTAAAAAGCAGTTTTGTGCTTGTATCTGACAGGTGAATGCCAGCTTCTCATGCCTGTGGCTTTTTGCTTTAATTTGGCATTCTGCATTCAAGAGGCCATGATCACCCAGCCGTTTTGCTGCTGACACCATCTCTGTGGCACAGCTGAGCCTGTCTGTCAGTGCCACCTATTTGGAAGACACACGCTCTGAGCTGATGGTGTATGAGCCACTCGTAGGGTTCCTCCCACACTTCAACTTCGACGTACAACAGAAGCACTGCGGAGGAAAGGCCACTCCCAAGCAATGGAAAAATGTGTCTTTGTACACGTCACAGTTTTACATTTCTCTTTTATTTAACTGATGGTTTAAACAATGACAGGAAAAATTGTTAAGGCAACTTACCTCCATTAATGGCAACTTCCCCCAGGCAGTTATTTGGCACTTTAGGAGCACAGCGTTTGTGACAGTTGAACCTACAGTCTGATAAGAAAAAAAGGGATACAGTAAAATTATTTCTCTCTTTCTGTGACACAATTATATTTTTTCCTGCTATCCAGCCTACAAATTTCAATCCCTACCATTTCACTGATACAAAGTTAACATCGCCAGAGAGCATTCATTAGCCTGGCTGCATGCCACCTGCCAGTGGAAGGGGCAGGATGAAGATGCTAGAAGTGTGTTTCCCCGAGGGGAAAGGAAAGCATTACCTAGGGCAGCTGGGTGGAGGCACTAGCTGCAGCCGAAGCGCGTGCTCAACTCATCTAGGGGAGCGATAGGGAGACTCGAGTGCTTGGCTGCAAAACCAGAGCTGCTTTCCCAGTGAAAGAAGCAGATCAGGTTGCAGCATCCACTGCAGCTTAAGAGATTGACTACATATCAAATACTGACAACTGAAAATCGAAACAGCAGAATGCTAGCCAACAGCTATAAGCAAAAAAAATATTTGTTCTATACACCTCAAAGCAACTTCTAGACAGCTTTCAGTGGAGGGTTCCTTCAATACCTTCCTTATTTTCCAGATATTTTTATTTCACTCTACCTTTACTTTTTTCATATGTGTAAGTAGCATGTTATTAGATGTCATCTTCACTGTCTCCTTTTGGCTTATGAACACATTTTACTTAAAACTAAGAGCTGTAACTTATTCACATGCCTGGAAAAGCAGAGTCAGGAAGGAAGAAATATACTAAGGTTGTCTATATCCTTGTAATTATTTAACTTCAAATTGATCCAAAAACCAACTGAGGTACAGGAGTGCCAAACCGTAGGTAAACTTTTTTTTTTTAAAAACCAGCTTAATATTTGCTTATGTCACTGGGATTCAAAATGAACTGAAACAGGTGATGCCTTCATAGAGATTTTGCTTTAGTTAAATCACATTAGAATCACGTCTTAAGTTAAATGAACGCAACTTTGAATTTTTGCAGGGTATTAGTTCAAAGAAGCAATACAAAGTATACCAATTAATTCTATAATAATTATTGTTTATTTTAATAGAAGGAAGGCGATTTTAAGGATCTGTTAGCCAACGTTATCTAACACCATAGCATGCACGATGCTTTGTTTTTATGGGGACTCTAGTTGGCTAAGGTGATCTAGGCTACAATCCAAGAGGCTTGATTCACTTCGGCACCTACTAAGGCACGACACCATGACACTTGAAAGCACATTAGTCACATTGAAAAAATGTGGTTTTAAATTCTCCTATAAGCTCATCTTATTTTATTTCCATTACAAGTCCCCCAAAACCCTGAGCTGCTGGGACTCAGGCACATGCTTCAATTCAAGCATAAGACTTGTAGATTGAAAACAACGAAGATAAGAATACAGTCCTTTGTGTTAACTATTCTATTCTGCTGTAACTGCCTGTGAGCAAACGCTCACCTAGTGCCAAATACAAGATAATTTACACCTCAATGAAAAAGACGGGAGCTACTGCAGATACACCGCAGGGTAAGAATGAACAGCCATGCAGCCAGCTCCTGCAAAACAGCAATTACTGTAATTTTGACTCCAGCTTAATCTAATGTAATTGCACATGTGCCGACGCCTAGACAGTTTAGTCAGGAAATCATGAGTAAGGCTACATAGTAACTACTCAAATGCTAATTTACTAATTTTATTATGCCTAGCTTTTATGTTCCTAAAGGGCGTTTACTTACCTTTGCACTGCAAACCCTGTCTAAAAAGCCCTTTGAGAAGCTTTTTGCAGTACTGGCAAACTGTTGGCCGTGTGTAAGAGTGGATGACAAAAGTGTGAGGCACTTTAACCTTGGACAATAAGATCTTGTCTAGCTGAATAGGTCGTCCAATGTAGGACTGTGAATTTGACCTCTTCTCTCGCCCAGTGAATGATTCTGATGGTGTCTTTTGCTGTGAAATACATAAAAAGAACATTTGAAATAATCATGATATATTCGTTTTTCAAAGAATATCATATTCACCTATTCACTCACCTCAAGAACAGTAAGTCATATGTCAAAAAAACTAACGTAAGTGCTTTTAAACACTAATAGAACATGCAACATACCCCTCTCAGACTGCTTTTGAAAAATTTCTGTGGTATCAAACAATACCTTTGCCAACACTACTATCATACATTTCACATGAAAACCTGACAGGTTTTTATTTAAAGATTTTTTTTTAAAATCAAAATTAAAATATCCACTAAAAATTTCTCAGACAAGCATTTTGTGTTCCGATAAAAACACAAGCCATTTTTACCTCTCTTATTTTCTGTTTTATATCAAAGGTAACTTTGAAAGACTGTATTTTTCATATAAACATTAAGAAAATTATTACCTTATTCTATGTGCATGCAGGTTTTTGATAGAAAACAGATTAGTATTTTCTATCCCCTTTATTTATAATTTTTGCTGTCGCTAACCTTACCACATTTAGATTATGCACAATAGATCACAACAGGTATTTAAATGCCTATATATAAATATGTATGAAGTGATACACACAGTCTAAGGTATGGAATCAAAAGAATTCCTGAAAGAAATGAGTTACCTTATTTTCTCTACTAAATTAATTTAGATGTAAATATGGTAATTACCCCAGAAAACAATTGACCCAGAAAACTGCCTTCTCCTAAGAACTGCCCTTGAGAAACAACCAAACTACACCCACAGTTAACATGGAAAGGAGGAAAAAGAAAAGTGACAAGGTGCAGCTTGATCATTTAAAACTCAGCATCTTCTTACCATCATCTGCAAATAATCTGATAACTGAAGGCTAGAAAGCAAGTCAGTCCCAGTGAGCCTGCACTGTTCAAAAAGTTGTAGTAGCTGAAACTTCAGATTGGCCTAACTTGAAAAACTGTTTTGTTTCAAACTAATAATGTTACAGGAAATTCTTTGCCTGAGAAGGCCGATTGATTATTATTTCCTGGTCACCAAAATATAAAAATACATTTCTGTATACTTCTGTCTGAGAATCTTGGAGTAAAGAGGAATTCGAAAGTCATTTTGATGGCAGAAGAACCTACGGAGTTCCAGCTTTGCCTTCACAGTGTATTTGCCATGGGAAAAAAAAGTTTCTTCCTTCCAAAGTTCAGATACGTTTCTTACTGTGAAGATCAATTCTTTTAGTTATATTGTAGAACTATCTATCTTTCCAAAGAAGCATACGTGATAGATTTGCTGAACACTAGAGCTACCCTGCTAACTGACAACAATGTCAACATCACACGCTTATCATTGTATAAGTGCAGTCCTGTCAAATCAAGGAAAAATATGCAAAATACATTCTATGAGCCAGGTACGTATGGTCACCATAAACAAACTAGATTGAAATAAGTATAAGAAAGCATCTGTCTTTTCTTTATTACAAGTAATAGTGGAAGAAGTATGAGTACATACTTCGATATTAGGTGTTTACTTCCTGAGTTTTAGATCTTCATGCTCTGTAAAGCACTTATGCATATGAAAAAAAACCCCAAACTATCTCAGTTTACAATTAAATTTATTTAATATTTGTTAGTTAGCAATATTTTTTGCCTAATATTTCTAAGACAGATAGCATTAAGTCTTATGAAGTCAAATGAACAGGACTTTGAAAGGGAGGGCAGAAGCCCAGCACAAGCCCAGCAGGAAGGAAGAATGAGCCCACATATACAGCACAAACTGCATTGCTCAGCTTGTGCAATGACCTGCAAATGACGGCCCTCAGTACTTGTGGACAGGACAAAGCTCACAAGAGGAGTCAGAAATAGTGATGCGGTCCTCTCAACCTTGTGTGTAGAACAGGAACAGTTTTGGCCCAGACTGACGCTACTTCAGCCTTAGTGCAGTGCCTTACAAGTTATATCCTCAACCCTATGCTATGGTAGATACCTAGCTCTGAATTTGCTCTTCAGTGCTCACAACAAGAACAGTTATACATGTGACATACTACATTTTAATATAAGTATTTTATTTGAATAAAGTAATTCTTTAATGGTTTGCCTTAATTCTAATCACCACCTGGAAGGCATTAGTCACAACATTTTGCTGTCTTTGTCTTGAATATGGACATTTGGTGGACTTTTCACCTGTAGCGACACTATTCTCTTAAAATGTACCTTAACTGAAAAGGAGTAAGAATTTCTAAGAGGAAAGAGTTCTATTGTTTGCTTTCATTATGTCACTGCAACAAACTAATATTTCAGTTTACTCTTCTTACTACTGGAGTTATTTCTTGACAATCTTACTCTTGCCTGAAGTACAAGTGATCCAAATATCTCCTAACGTTATGATCTCTTTTAGAACCTTCTCTAATATAATCTAAACTAAACCTACTTCCTATTATCATTCTTTGCCTTCATTTTCCAAATTATTGCCAAATCAAAAATTATTTTGGCAACTGAATACCGTTAAAAGCTTTTTAAAAGTCCAAATTACTTATATGTAGTCAACCTCATGCTCAAAGGATTTTAGAAAGCTGGTTTGGCCCAGTTTTTCTCACCAAATGCCTTGCAGGTTTTAGAAACTTCAGTAGTGTTGCTGAAATGTACCGAGACTAATCTTAGGCACTTATATGATTAATAGAGAGAGACAGGCTTCCCTACAGCTTTGGCTCTGACCACTGAGATGTGCTGCCTAGATGATGTCTGATCAAATCTCAGGCGTGGTACAGTACGAGTGTGGGACAAATTATTTGCTATATTTTTTGCTTTTTCAGTTTGATGGCAAGTTTTTCAGTTTTAATGTGCTAGTATATGCTTCTGGATGGTTCTGAGAAAACGTCAGGTTGGACAAAAAGTGAATTCTAGATGCTCTACACTGAGTCAATCCTTTCTGAAAGATAGCTCTGCAACAGTCGCTCATCGTACCATCAGCTTTGATCAAATACCGAGTTACCATTGATAAAGCTTTTGTCCTGTTGTTTATTAAACCTCTTTCTTGAAATTTGTATCGGTCAATGCACAGTTATAATTTTTGAAGGATTTAATTCAAGTCTCCCTTCACATGGCTGCCGAGTAATATTAGAGAATAGGCAAATAACTACACTTTTGCTAGTAATTTAGAAGTGTTCTCTACAGTTCAAGCGGTAATGGATACTAAACAAAAGATAAAACATTGGAAGACCTACTGCAGGATGTCAGTCTTCAAGACTGGTCCCTACTTTAGTTTTTTAACATGGTTTTAATATTCAAACTGCTGCTTATATTTCTGTTAAAAATAATATACTGAGAATGTATAACAAGCTCAATAACAAATGAACACAACAATTTCACCACCTTCACCTAAAACAAGTTAAACTAAATAGGTAGGCCTAAACTCACTCTAACAAATTCTCTGTAGGCAATATCTGTCAGCTTTTTCTGTTTACAGTCCAAAAGTATTTCAGCTTTTCTTTGCCATTCTGCAAGCACTGGGCTGCTACGCAATAGCAGCATAGCACACCATGTAACACACCAGCAATTCTTAATTTAGTGTCTCCAGGTCAAGTAAGAGGAAAAGCTGAGTTTCACCTTCTCCCATATTAGAAAAGACATCGGCAGTCATGGCACCAGAGAGTCTGGTCTCTCTCCTGCATGCCCAGGCCTGACGGACTCACACTCCTTCCCTCTTCCAGCCGGAGGCAATGCGACCCTCGGCTCCTGCTCAGAAGTAGCAAGGGAAGGGAAGCTGGTGACAGAGAACTCACAGCAGCAGCAGCCAGAGCACCACTCCACACACCTCTGAGGACTGACTGATTAGGAGTACCTCCTCCCTCTTGTCAATCATGAGCTTCTCCTCCCAATACCTTCCAAAACTCCTGTCAATATCCCTCAACTTTAACTTCCAGCACTCCCAGCATCAGACAGATGCCACAATTTAAAGCCCCTGAAAGAAAAGGAAACCAGGAACTATCCTATTTTCACTGCAAAAGCAAGAATCTCTTCCACAAAGCACCTTCTTCTTCAGCCAGTGTGCCTGGTTTGTTAGAAAGATAAATTAATTTTTCCTGGTAGTCAGCCAGACTACTGACTCAGCAAATCTGGAAACTTCCCAGGAAATGATTGCTTAACTGGATTACACCATGGAAACTAACAGCCTGCGCGGCTCCAAACACTAAACAGTCCTTTAGAACAATCATCCCAGCAAGGTAATCTATACTTTAACAGCTCAGAATATGATTTTCCAAGTGACAACAAACACGAAGAAACATGTGCAGATATTTAACTGTACGGATGTCCAACCAAGCCAGTGACACTGATCACATCCAGAGACTTCATTTCAATTATGCCTTAAACTATGAAAATATCTAATGGAAGCCGGTGTTTGCTTACTCTTTTATTTTGAAAAAATTTTTTTTTTAATTCCAAGAAGGGAGAGGGGCCAAGCTTTTCCCCAACATGGGGCATTCTGCATGACTCTTACTAGCTGATGCCTTGTCCCTCCTTCTTGTTCAATTTCTTTGAATTTTTGGAATATACTGAAGCTACTCATGGTTTATCTGGTGAGCATTGTTGAAAGCTATTCAAGAACACAAGTTTGTCTACAGTAGCCAGAAGCACAAAGTCATTGTGCAGAACCCTGTCATTGCAGGAAGGGGACAGTCCTCCATACAACTGCTGCCCCAAAGGTAAAATCCCTCAGCAGGAGATCCCTCCACCTGTGTTTTTACCTTGTCCAAAACCATTGCAAAATACAGTTAAGAAACTGAAAAAAATACTGATTCCCTGCCAATGGATTCAGCTGTTCTCATCACCTGGGTGAGTCTGACCGTCTTCTAACACCACTTTTATCCCTCCCAGGGAGAGAAATCAAAGAAACTTTAGGGAGATGCTGAAGGCACTAATGGGAAGCAATAAAAGCTGACTGCCTGGATGCAGAGTTGGCCTCTTGGGAACAAAGATGAGGAACAGCCCTGCAATCCAGCTGCACAGGCTAGCCTAAAACATGAAACAGAGGGCTGTTTGCCTGACTTCTTTTAAAAGGTTTCAATAATCCCACTAAAAATGTCCGAGGCATTCTGACAAAACTTTCCTGAAGAGCTTCATGTTCTAGAAGAGCCAGAAAAGAAATACTTCAATTTTGACATTTGATCATCTTATTTTAAATCATGCTTGCGGAAACACATTCAAGTCGGTAAACTCCACTCAGAAGAGAACAGGCTACACATCCTATACTCTCCTAAACATATAATTTGTCAACATTGTTCACAGAGAAGTGTTAACCTTTTGCAGGCTCAATATTTAAAAAGTATTGTGACATTATTCCTGTACTTTACACTGAGACATTAAATCAAAAACAACAAGGTATTCCTACATTTTTGAAATGTTTGCCTTAACAAAAGAAGCAAACTATCATGAACTAGTTTTATTTATTTACTTTGACAACTGAGAAAAGTGATGTATATTTAAAAAAAACAAACAGCAGTAACTGTCCACATGAAGTTTCATTTTCAGTGTTGAAGCACACATACTTGTTGAAACATGCATTTCCTTCCTATATTGAAGGCAAAGGATAAAGCCTTAATATGTTCATATACAATTTCTTCACAGGAAGCTACTGTCAAATGAGGTGCTAGATATCTGTGTAACCACAGGAACTACTATGTTTTTAATGCAATGCAAATGTTGACTTTCTTTTACAAATTAAACTATGTGACTGTAATTAAGTGAATTCAAGGAAACAAATCGTCAGTTAAATACACTGAAATAACACACTTGGAATGCAATCAACTGTGTTGTCTTTCGAGGCTTCTTGCACTCTTCTCTTTAAGTCAAGTGTATAATTTAATCCTACAAGCACCACAGTTAGACAGCTATGGTCTGAAAAACACTTGAGTGTTACACGTGTAAACACATCGAAGAACTGAGTTCAGTACAAGCTGTTAATATTAAACTATCCACAGATGTAAATTATTATGTACCCCGTTCCTCCACTTAGCCATCAATACCAGCAACCAGTGGTTTGAATGCTCTGCCTGTAACCTGCCTTATTTTGTAAAGTAACAAGAGAAGATTACTGGGTTTCAGCAGTCGTTGTGTGACTACACTAACTTCCCAGAGTCAGGGATTTCCCAAAACAAAAGCCCTTTGCTGACAAAGGATTTGCTAGTGACAGCAGGCAAAGTAGGGCTTATATAGCACAAAACTTTTGTCCTGCATCTTACAGACGCAAGTTCGTTCAAAAATATTAGGCTTAGTTTGATCATTTATGTGCTTCATAATTTAAAGTATAATAATTTTAAGTAAATTATTTTCACGTAAATCTCTTGCACTACTAGAATGTCCACATCATAAGCCAGACTAAGCAGCTCAGTTGTGTCTACTGCATGGAACTAATAAGAAAGAAAGAAAAAAAAAGGGCACATACCATGATACAAAGGTGGCAGAGCCAAGTTAGAATTCAAGACAAAACCCTTCAGGGAATCTTTGTACAATTCTAGTTCACACTATCACATATGAATATTGCCTTTTTTTTTTTCCCACTTCAATGTCTATGTAAAATTGTGTCCCATCTGACACTGTCTCCATGCCATCCTTACCAAATCAGCAGGGGATAACCAGCAGGCATTTGGGCTTAACCACAGCCACCGGTTTGGAAAAAGTTTTGGCATTGGACAGAGAAGGTCTAGAGAAAGCAGCTTGGTGAGGCTTGTCTAAAGAGAGGAATTTTGGGGGCAGTAGAAGGGAAAGCACCACTGAACATGTTTGGCCAGGCAAGTGGAGATAAAAGGTTGTGCTGATTGCCTCTATTCCTCAAAATACAAATCACACTTTGGGATCTTGTACCATTTCAGAAGACCCAGCACTAACATGAATGATGTTTCAGAGGTGCTATAGGAAAGTAAAACGTGTGCTGCAGAGTTTGCCGCTTTTTTGTATTTTCAATATGTGCAAACCCTTGTCTTAGTACTTAGAAACTACAAGAACTTAGCTCTGAGTGTATGTTTGCTCAGACGTACCATACACTCCTAAAGAATTCCTACTGTCACAGTCGCAGATCGTCTACAAGTCCTCAATTTAAGCCATGATGACTTATATGAAGGATCATAAGCCAATAAGGACAACTATTATTATTGTATGTCTTTCCTAAAAACAAAATAGGGGATTTAAGAACAAGTGGCAATTACCTGAACCTCTCTCCTTGTCCAAGCTGAAAAATCAAATACCCATAAAACCTCTCCAAGGGATCACAAACAAGTTGCACTCAAAAACATCAGCAGACATGGCACATATGAAATTTCAGAACATGTACGTCTTAAGCTGTTTACCATTTTCTCTTCTACCTATCTTCCTAGATATTTGGAAAATATTAGGTGCAAAACTGATGCAATATTTAACACTTTCCTAAATACACTTCTTTTAACTTAAAATAATTGGCTTGATCATCTTTTAGATCTCATCTAGCTGTGATGAACTTCTGAAACAATCATATTTGGGCAAATTAGGCCAGAAAAGCTCTACTACTCTAATGTAGTCTGAATTAGTCACGAGAAATTCAGTCCTACAGTATTTTTAGTGCATGGCAGCTAGTACAGGGACTACTATTATTTTATGGCACAGCAGTGTATGAGGTAAGCCATTCCAAATTTACTTTCTGTATCCTACAATGTTTTAATTCAGGATTCAGTTGGACTTTGAATGCAATGCTTTACGAAAGAAGGGAACTACATTTTTAATAGTTTTTGTTGAGTTGTTTTTTTACTTTTAATATGTTTTAATATTTTAAATAATTGTACAAAAGCAAGAAGACTAAAAAATGATACTTGAAAGATTGTGGAATTAACTTAAAATCCTATTTAAATATTTAACTTTCAGTGTCAGATTCACTGAGTTCTTGATTCTCAGTTCTGTTCAGTGCATGATCCTAGATTCACCTGGCACTAAATCAATGTTTATACTTAGGATTGGTTTAGTTCACAGCCTATATATTACACTTTTATTATTTTTACATAACATCTAGATTTTGGACCTCAAAAGATTTCCAGGAGCACTCCCGGAAATAGCTTAGGGTTTTTTATTAAACAAACAAGCACACTGAAAATAAGTTTCTATAAGACAGAGAGAAATGTGCAGTGTACATCACCACAGCATGGCAGGATAACTTGGGGGTGACAAGAATAGAAGATAACTATGAACGGTATTAATTCAGAGTTAAATTGAGTGTCTTTCTTCAAGAGGAAATATTAATTTTGCCTCCGAGGATCTTCGGTCTGATGAACTCTACTCTAGCCATTAGAAGATGACTCCTACTAATTACAACTGGCTTAAGGCATGAAGCTGCTCTCAGCTGCAACGCCCTAGCTCTTCTTTAACCCTTCCCTCAAGGGCTCCTTTTTTCCAGTCCAGTGAGTTGGGGAGGCATATGAGGCTCTATAGGGACTGGAACTGGGAAAAGGAGATGTGTTTTCTGTCTGAGTGTGGAGAAGGAAGGCTTTGTAGAGCGGGAATTTTTGAGTCATGGGAAACAAGGACTCCTTATTTCAGTGGAGTAAGAGAAAAGAGCAGCTGTATTAAGAGCTGGGTACAAGGGAAAGAAGAGAAAATAGCCATCTACAACTCAAGACAATTCCCTCCCAGTGACTCTACTGTCCTAATTCTGCAAAATCACTCTTTATATATAGCTGAGAAGCCTCAAGCCAACTCTGCTTATAACAAATCTACAGAGGCAGGCAACATCTGGTGCTTTGTATTCTGAGAGTGATATGTAAATAGTCTTTTTAAACTAAAATGAAGTAAATTATTTAGTAAAAAATAACTCCTGATTGTCCCTCAAAAAGCAAAGATAATATGTAAGCAACTCTGTAATATTCTGCCAAAGGTCTTGGGAGTCAGGGGAGGTCCCTGCCAACTGCAAGCTAGCCAATGTTATTCCAATCTACAAAAAAGGTGTGAGGGAAGACCCAGGGAACTACAGACCTGTTAGTCTAACCTCAATTCCTGGAAAAATTATGGAAAAGATTATACTGTGTACTACTGAAAGGCATTTAAAGAATAATGCAATCATCAGGCACAGTCAACATTGGTTCACAAAAGGAAAGTCCTATTTAACTGATTTGATACCTTTCTATGATAAGGTCACCCATCTAGTGGATGAAGGAAGGTGGTGGATGCAGTTTTTCTGGATTTTACTAAGGCTTTTGATACTGTCCCTCACAGCATCCTTCTGGACATGTTGTCCAGGTGTGGGATGAGCAGGTTTACGGTGCACTGGCTGAAGAACTGGCTGATCGGCAGGGCTCAAAGGGTTGTAGGGAATGGGGCTACATCTGGCTGGTGACCAGTCACCGGTGGTGTTCCTCAGGGTTCAATTCTAGGGCTAGCCCTGTTCAACATATTTATCAACGATCTGGATGTAGGACTTGAATGCACCATTAGCAAGTTTGCTGATGATACGAAACTGGGAGGTGCTGTTGACTCTCTTGAGGGACAAGATGCCTTGCAGAGGGATCTAGATAGTTTGGAGCATTGGGCTATGATTAACAGCATGAAATTCAACAAGTTGAAATACCAGACTCTGCACCTAGGACAGAGTAATGCCACGCACAAGTATAAATTGGGAGAGGAGTGGCTGAAGAGCAGCCCTGCAGAAAGGGATCTTGGGGTGCTGGTTGACAGCAGGCTCAACAGGAGTCAGCAGTATGCCCTGGCAGCCAAGAGGGCAACCCGCATCCTGGGGTGCATCAAACAGAGCATAACCAGCCAGTCAAAAGGGGTGATTATCCCGCTGTATTCAGTGTTGGTGCAGCCTCACCTTGAGTACTGTGTGCAGTTCTGGGCCCCACAATTTAAGAAGGATGTGAAGGTCCTTGAATGCGTCCAGAGAAGGGCAACAAAGCTGGTGAAAGGGCTGGAAGGCATGTCCTATGAGAAGCGGCTAAGGACTTTGCGCTTATCTAGTTTGGAGAAAAGGAGGCTGAGGGGCAACCTCATTGCTCTCTACAGCTTCCTGAGGAGGGGAAGTGGAGAGGGAGGTGCTGGTCTCTTCTCCCTGGGATCCAGTGATAGGATGCGTGGGAATGGTTCAAAGCTGTGCCAGGGGAGGTTTAGACTCGACATTAGGAAGCATTAGGAAGCACCTTCCTAGAGAGGTGGTTGATGCCTCAAGCCTGTCAGTGTTTAAGAGGCATTTGGACAATGCCCTTAATAACATGCTTTAAATTGGTCAGCCGTGAATTGGTCAGGCAGTTGGACTAGATGATTGTTGTAGGTCTCTTCCAACTGAAATAGTCTATTCTATTCTATTCTGTTCCACTTATCTGTGCCCCGTAAGACACAGCATTCCTATTCCTATCTAGGCTTTTTCTGAGAAATCACTGCCAATGTGTCTAAAAAATTACCTTAACACATCAACATTCATCACATCTAGAAGAATAAAACTTACCAAAATAATGGAAACATATATAAAAATAAATAGAAATAAAATGCTGTTATGTCGCATAAATGTATTTTAAATTAAAAACATAGATGGTTAACATACTTTTTCTTTTTACAAAAGAAACACAATTTTGTTTTTCCTTCAAATACCTTTATCTTTTTTCATTACTACTTTTAATTACTGTTAATTTAGGGTAGTCCATCACCATCTGGATTGATGAATTTACCATTTTTCAGATAGTACATACTTAGAATAAAATTATCTTGGATATTACAAAAATCTTATTCTATATATGCTTGTTGGTATTGTTTTATGGGTATTCTGTGGAGTCATACTTCTGGGGCACATTATGATACTTAGGCATACTACAATACGAATATATGTGTTTTAGGAAGAAATGAAGTTATTTCTTTCAAACAGATAGATGTTTGGCCATGATAATCTTCATTTCAGCATAACAAAATATTCCCCAGATTAACTATGTAGTACTTCTAAAAAGGAAAAAAAAGAAAATTTGCAAAGCCTGCTCTTCTCTGGCTGCATCTCAAATACATGCTGCAAGGGAAAGATGCCTTTAAACATGAAACAAACTTCTTTGGAAAATCCATATTGAAAGCCAAAGAGGACAACCTTTGACATGAAGTACCCGTTAGAAAAAATAAAATTGTTTTCTCACTAAGATAGACTTGACACTTTTGTTATATATAGCTGTTACTTAGTTGTACACTGTTGATGTTTATTTCCACAGAAATACAGAATCCTGACTGTTTTTTTTTTTAATGCAACCATATTCTGAAACAAAATTACTATACTGCATTATGGTATCAGAAATGTATTGCTGGTGAGCACTTCAAGATCAGGTTTGTTCAGCTTAAAATAAAATGTTTATTTTCTACATTACTCCAGCAAATTCCCAATGTTCTGAAAGTGAAGTTAAAATTTTCCTCCCATGTGTTACTACCAGTAAAAGAGGGCTACAGTCCAACCAATGATCTCTATTATACCTAAGAAATGAAAATGCCACTTTTATATCAAAATATCTTAATGTTAGCTAATTTCACTGTTCAATATAAGAATTATGACCTTCACTTTGGAGTCCAGACTTCGGACTTCTGCAGTGGATATACTCTTTCTAAAAGAAAAATAAATGCTCTTGAGTTTTAAAGATCATAAAATACTAATCTGATTAAATTCCTGCATTTCTTCACATTGACACTGATAATCATAAGAGGATGCTCCTGATAGTATGATAGGAAGTAGAGCAAATTCAGTACATACCTCATAGGCAGGGCTGACAGGAGACTGAGACAGGAGGTTGGAAAGAAGAAAAAACAGAACAAAGAAATAAGAGGGGAAAAAAGACAGAAAATAATGTTACTTTAGAAGCAAGCATGAATGTGTGATTATTTTATACTTTCATTCTATGTTATAGAATAGAATGTAAAAGAATTGCATTTGAGCTATGGCAGGTAAAAATCTGGATTACATACCATCCTCCTAGACCTACATGTTTTTAGCATTTCTGTTTGATGAGTTTTACACTACTAAGTTAAGAATCAAAAAAAAGGCTGTTGCCCAGAATTTATTCTTTGGAGGTAGATTCTTAAAGCTGCACTTAAATGTAGCCCCCAGTCAATTTTCAGCTCAAATGAAATGCTTTATGGCAAATGAAAACATTTATACCCAAACTGAAACTGTGTCTGTGTGTGGTGGTTCCCTATGAAAGGATAATTAAAGTACCCTTTGCAGGATTCCACATCATCCTGTCTCAAAGATTTTTCAAATGCCACAATTTCCTAAGTTAGGGCATAACTTCTTCACTTACTTCGTAAGTGGCATTTGCCCAGAAGCCAGACTTAGAAGCTAAATTTAACACTGTGAGCTAAAGTTGGCTTCTTTCTGGTTCACACAATATCAACAAAAAGGTTCTGAAATCATAACTTAGTTAATAATTCCAACTATGAAAGGTCTCCAGGAACTCCTCTCTCAACTGCTCTGACTCTACATAGTAAATAGGGGCAAAATAACATTTATTTTAGTCCTATTTAAAGAATTGACAGATATCTGATTGAATTCAGTGGTCTCAAACAGAAGTTATATTTTGTTACCAGTGATTCAAGTGCCACACCAACACTAATGTGAATGAGGATGATGTTTCTTAGTATATTCACACAGACTGTAGAAAAATGAAACACATTCCAAAGTGCATGCTTTGATTGGTACCACAGTATAAACTGCCATAAAACTTATCTCACAAGTACTGCAGAAGAATGGAGTCCAAAGGACAGATCTGATACAGGAGAACTGACAAAGCTTATGCACACTTAAAAAAAAGGGACAAAAAAGTGAAACACATTCAATGCAAAAATCCCAAAACAAAACAAAAGACATATAGAAGCCATATGTGAGAGCACTTCTGAAAATCTGGTAAATGATTCTATGATTTCCTGAAATAAAGGTGAAATCAGAAAGCTATTTCATTTCTCTAGGTTAATGCCCATCCCTGTACCTACTGTAAACATGTTTTCTTTGTGCATGCATGTGTGTGTGCGCACACAGATGTGATGTTCTGAATCATCCGCGTGGTGATTACAAGTTTTTGATTACATGATTACAAGTTTTTAGAGGAATATAGTCTGCAGTATATATGAAACTTACTGTATTTCTTCACTGGCAATTTTAATATTTTCAATAGTTTTAAAATATGTAGCTTTGCAAAACAGGTATTTCATATCATAATGTATCAGCAAACACAGAGTCATATAATTAAAAATGTTTTAAAATTGAAATTTTTTGCTATCTTGTGACAGCAGAGTGCAATGAATATTTATAGAGAGTACACCAGGATGCTCATACAATTTTTTTAACCAAAATTCTAGAAACAATTCAGAATTAGGGCCAGTGTTCCTCAAAATTTTCTGTCTTGGTATGAATAAGTCAGCATTTCTGACACAACCTACTGAGAATTATGAATAATCTATAAAGATTTCTTTCTGCAGTTTTTGCAGAACTTAAGCACCTTACTCATTTATGCAGCTTTTCAATTAAAAATACAGATTCATAATGTTAACCTTAATTTCCAAGTAGCTTCAGGCTAATGATAATCAGTAGCATAAGTACATAATTATGGTTCTAGATGGTACTGCACATAACACCAGGTCTACAACGTTTGCAATAGTGTCCTTTTAGTATGTCAAGTTTAATAAGTTTAATATTCTAATTGAGAGGAAAACATGATAATTGTTGTGTGTACTTATAAATTCTTTCCTCTCTTTTAAACCTTAAGGTTTTCAAAACTTTCACTTAGGAGTGGATTCATTTACACACAGTGTAAATTCTTAACTATTCAAGTACATTATGACCATGAGTGTTAAAAGGAACAATTGGATTGGAAGGGACCTTTAAAGGTCATCTAGTCCAACCCTCCTGCTGTGGGCAGGGACATCTTCAACTAGATCAGGTTGCTCAGAGCCCCGTCCAACCCGACCTTGAATGTTTCCAGGGATGGGGCATCTACGACCTCTCTGGGCAACCTGTGCCAGTGTTTCACCACCCTCACTTGGCAAATATGCCAAAGATAAAAAATAACATCATTCTAATTTACTTCAGTCATTACATTTTGTTCTCAGAAGAGTTGTTTTCATGATGGAAAACTACTATATTAATGCGTATAGAATACACCATATATTTACATGTGTCTGTGTGTATACTGTACATCTACATATACATCTACACACATATATACAGGTATATACATACACTCACCACAAAGATCTGTTTAAGGAAATAATGGAGATTTCCCCTACTTACTTCTGAACACTTAGAAATATGCTAAATACACAGGCTCCAATAATTAACTATAGCCTTGACTGTTACAGATACTCAGTTTGATACAGTGGTGTTTGGGTCACAGTGTTCTCCTGAGGCAAATCTTTCCTATATCACAAACCAATGGATATAATGGTCTGATACAGAAGAAATTCAACTTTCAGTTCCAGAGAAGACATCCTCCAAGATGCAACTACTCACATTAGCATGGGTGGCAGTTTTAGACCTTCAAAATAACCTAATTCTTGCCAAAGGGAGGAGACTACTGGGAGTATCAGAAGTGCCACATACCTTAAACCCACATACCTTAAGCTGGTGACCTCCCTTTTAGGTCAAGATGCCTCTTCTCACAGCAACGCTTTATAATTTACATACCACCCTCCTCTGTAGTCTATAACAGGCAAAACCAGATCCAATAGCACTAAATGTCATTGCTTCTTAGCAGCAACACCCATGGCCTCTATAGCTAGGCAATCCCATACCAGAAGGACTTCATCCGGCATGCTGGGCGAGGGTTCTGCAGAAACTGTCCGAACGGTGCTGAGTCCTGTTAGGGAAACGTTTGACAGGCGCCTTTTCCGTACACCACTGCAGTTGTTAGGGATTTTAAATGCACATCTCTTATGGTAATTTAGACCACATCCTGAAAAGAGAAATTTATGACCGTATGATTACGGTTTATTACCGGAAAAAGCAAAGAACTTTTTTTTTTTTTTTAAACAGCAAGGGTTCAAAACCACCACCCTTATTTTTGATTAAACTTTTTTCCTCTACTCTGATGTTTCTATATTCTACAAATTTTTAGAGACATAATGTTAAGAGCTCTGAATAGTTATATCTACAACCAGTATTTTTTCTTTGATTTTTCAAAAATATACGGTCTCAAAGCGCAAGAAATTTCTGTGATCCACACTTGGGAGGTAAGGAAGTCTTTCACTGGAAATGGTATATTCCATTGGATACAGTCTGCCTGGAGTCAAATAGTTGTGGCAAAATGAGAAAAGATCGCTATTACAACCTCATATAGACTGACAGCAATTTCAGTTAAATGATCTGAATTAATGCGATACAGAATTAGACACAGGCTCAGGCTCATAAGGGAAGCGTAAGACTCAGAAAACCTTTTCTTAAAAATACATATAGACCAATTTTTTTGCACTGCAGGTTACAGAGCCATATCTAGGAGGCCTCAGAGCAGTCAAAAGGATCAGTTCGTTAATTATTTTGATAGTTCTTACTGTCTCTACCTACTGTAAGTTTTTTTTTGATGCCTAAACAATTTAAAAGCGGCATCGGAGACAACATGCGTAAGTGGAATGGTCGTATCTCTTCCTGAGACTGAAAATCACATCTCACTGCAGCTTACCTTCACATTTGAGTCCCTGACGCACCAGCCCCCACAGCATTTCTCCACAATGGTCACAGAAGGCTGGTGCTCGATACGAATGAACAAAAAGAGCATGGGGCCGGATTTGAAAGTCTTCAAATGTAGCAGAAGCTGTAACACAAGATCATTCCAAAAATGAGTAAAATTAGTAACATAACTAATATGCTTCATCTATGTGGTACTTCATCACAGAACAAAGCAAAATACCTTTTGGTCACTGTGATGATGAACTTTGAATTTTGTGTTGGTTGTTACGCTATATTTTGAAGATAAAAGGATTGATGATATACCATCAACCAATGGTATATCATATATCATATACAATGATCACTGGAAAAAGAATAAAGCTGCTTTTACAAACTTGCAGCAATAACTTCTCTGATAATACTTTTCCAATAAAACACAGGAGAATAATAGCATATCAAACATCAGAAATTGGCAGAGTTCAATCAAACTTTGGAAATTTTTCAACATACTCTTTTACAGACTGTAAAGGTCTATATACATAAGATAAACTGAATACTTCCAGTAAAGAAACATATTATTTTTTTAGACAAGTAAAGGAAAATGTATCAAAAATGGGCCATTTCAGCTGACCATTTGGAATATCTTATTCAGCAGCCTGTGTTGGTATCGGTGAACTGATTGCTGAAGTTGAAAATATACATGAGAGTTTAAAAAGAAAACATGTAATTATACACCCAATCATCAACAAAGACAAAAACCTTGCAGAGCAGTCTGTTCCTAGTTTTCACAATAAGCCATATTAAAAAGCTTACTTAATTAATAAAATTAGGACTTCATAAAACAGTCCAACATGTTAGAACATCCCAAATCTGAAATAAAATAGTTTTCTATTTATTTAACAATGTTAGGCCAGCCATTTTTTTCAGCCTCAAGGGCTTCCAAACACATAAGGATATTTGTTCAAGTATATTATTTTTCTATTTTTTTCCAGACTACAGTAGTCAAGTTCACTACCGTTAAGGCAATGCTCACTCTGTAATGGTAATGCTGTCCTTGGTATACTAGAAGACACAACTCATCAGAACACATTTTAGATGTTGAACAGAATTCTTGTGATTTTACTTTGTCTAGGACTGAAAGTCAAACATCTTTTCTGTGCATGTAGCCGGACGTTTTCTGCAATTCCAACCGAATCAAAGAACACATTGGAAGGATCAAGCACTCAAACTTTAAAATATATTTTGATGTTATTTAAAATATAAAAATACATATTTATTCTTTACTTATACAAACAGAACAAAATACAGGCATATTAACTTCCCTATTTAAATTCATATTGAAGATCTACCATAGGAACTAGGACAACACCTCCCCAGTAGATCACTGGTTTATGGAGTTCGAGAAGGATTCATTTTTCTAGGCCTCTGTATCACCACATGCAGCCACCAGGAGGAAAAGGTGCCACAATCAGGCAACAGATGCCTCTATGGTCCTACCACATATGGACACCTATTGAGCTACGACAGCCCAGCAGCTACATGAGATCAAATTATAGATGAAAACCATACTGAACCTAAAGAAAATTTGCGCTGAGAAGGAGGAGCGAGGAAAATACTTTCAGGAGTTCACAGCCATGCTGTAAGCTCTTTACATAGAAAATACATGCTAGCACCTGTGCTGGTCAGCCTAAAGGTTAGGAGGTTGGATTCTCCACTGTTGGCTCCTATAGAAGCAGCTGATGGGGATATCTTGTGTCATCTGTTCTCCTAGAGACTACCAAGGAGTCATTTTGGGCCTTGGTAATTCACACCTTCCTCTCCTCTCCTCTTGCCTAGTCTATGAAACTGTGATATACACATGGTCTTCAGCATTTTTGAAACTCCAGCTACACGGCATGCTACAACATACCTCCTCAGCAACGCAGACCGCTATAAACACATCACTAAGCCTTCGAATCTCTCTACTTGTTTCCTTCAGAGTTTCAATCTAAGTTCAAAGCCTCGGCCCTTCTGTTCAGGACTTTTGATTTTGGATTTTGCAGAGCATATCTACCTACAGCTTTATGAAGAATATTGCAATTAACATCTCTACTTCTTTGCATAACAAAATGATCATGGAAAAGCTATGTATCTGGGAGCTTTCTCAAGGATAAGCACCAAAACCAGAACACCATGCCCCATCAGATTCCAACAGAACTGCAACGTGCACTTCTTCATCATTGTGTCTCTAGTTTAAATTTACACATAACAAATATAAAACCAAAAAGCTTACTGTCCCAGTTTCGGCGGGGATAAAGTTAATTTTCTTCCTAGTAGCTGGTATAGTGCTGTGTTTTGGATTTAGGATGAGAATAATGTTGATAACACACTGATGTTTTAGTTGTTGCTAAGCAGGGCTTATACTAAGTCAAGGGCTTTTCAGCTTCCCATGCTCTGCCAGGTGCACAAGAAGCTGGGAGGGAGCATAGCCAGGACAGCTGACCCAAATTGGCCAATGGGGTATTCTACACCATATGACGTCATGCTCAGTATATAAACTGCAGGGAGTTAGCCAGGGGGCAGTGATTGCTGCTCGGGGACGGGCTGGGCATCGGTCAGTGGTGAGCAATTGCATTGTGCATCACTTGTTTTGCATATTCTTTTATCATTATTATTATTTTCTCTTCCTTTGCTGTCCTATTAAACTGTCTTTATCTCAACCCATGGGTTTTACTTTTTTTTTCCCTCCAATTCCCTCCCCCATCCCACTGGAGGAGAGGGTGAGTGAGCAGCTGTGCGGTACTTAGTTGCTGACTGGGGTTAAACCACAACACTTACTAAAACAAGATAATCAGTGAGCATGTACTTCTCCCCAAGGGAGGAGAATAAGGAAGACCCTACTATAAGGCCCTCAGACATGATAACCATGAATTTTAATAACATATATGTGAATTTTAGAGATGCAAACTTTTTGTTTATAAAAACAGACTTTCTGGAGGTTGTTTCTAAAAGCATACAAGTAATACTCAAAGCACTATTAAAAAAAGAGTGATGTGTAAAACAAAAATAGTGAAGTCTCAATCTAGCTAAGGATTTAAGTATGTATATAAGTTTATGCCTGTTTCCTTGAATACCTACCTAAAGTTATGCATGTATTTAAATTCTATTTTGAGTAAATGACGTTTGCTAAATTAGAAGATTGGAGAGGTGTTTTACATGGATTTACTGGGTGGTTTTTCAAACAGTATGAACAGTGCAGTAAAAACACAACCAGGCTTAGAAAAAGCAGTAACTTCAATTTAGCTTAATAATTTAGATAATGGATTAAAAATATTTTAATGTATCTTTATATTAAAATGCTAGGTTTTGTGAAAAGTAAGTATGAATATCTCTGTAGAAGCAAATCTGAAATTAAAACCTCTCACAAGCAGTTTTGCCTTAGGGATTTGATCATTTGGCTCTTTTCCTGTGTCCTGAATTCCATCTGAAGCTGTTAACTGGATGGAAAGTATTCTGTTGTTGAGTGTCATTCTCTCAACTCCATTTTTGTTGCACTAGTCTCTCCCCACCCCTTCACAAATGGTGAAGAAATAATTGATATCCTTTCCATTAAAGGTGAACTGAACCTTCCAGTCTCCCTGCAAATTAATTAATGGGTTATCATGGCTTATGCTCTTGTAATAAAAAATGTTTCTACTCCCAAGGCAAAAAAATAGTTTAGAAATGACTTTATTATATCTTTTGTTTAGTTCACGTTACAAATATATGTGGTATTAAATAAATACCACACTCAGCAGTAATAATGTTAATACAATTTTAGGGAGGCAGAAATCAAATGTAAAGAAACCTCCCAAAGTACTGAACTTGAAGTTGTTGTACCAGTTATTATAAACACACATGCAGTATTACATATTTAGTTTTTTTCATTTAAATATGTCCTTCAATTTAAATGTCCTTAAAATTTCTTGTACGGTACACAGTGCAAAACAGAGATGATCAATTTTCAAAGAAAATTGCCTTTCAATGGAAGCTTAAATTTTGCCTAAGTGTTTAATTGATTACTGAATAAACATTGGGATTTTTTTCCTTGACAGAAAAGTAAATTGTCTGTGCTGAATTAAGGCTGGATTTAAATAGCTCTGCAGCAGGTTAGGCTGTTGTTTTCATGGTGAACTCGCCCTCCTGTATCCGCTACAACACTAAGTATGTATTGGAGTTAAAACTCAGCAGGGATGAGCTGACTGGCAAAACTGTTCACCTACCATGAACTGTGAGAACACCTGAACTATATTTCTGTGACGATAAGGGAGCAGGAGCTAGTAATGAAGGGTCCACCTGAACTGAAGGGTCCTGAAAGTTATGCCTAGAAGCTCCAGAAACCAAAGACAAAGCACAAAAAGGAGGAAACAGTTTCAGGGAACAGTGAAGGATTGTCAGATCCTACATTTGTACCGAGTTTTGGGGCTGGAATACAAAGGAGTGTAGACCAGAATCCCAACAAATCACTACCAGAGGACTTACTCTAAAGATACTCTTGGGCACCACCCATAGAGAAGGTCAGCAAGAAATTGAACTTAACAACAAACTACTAGATGAGGAACACCAATCTGTTGGTTGAAAAGGAAACTGAGACAAGTTCTAGGATGCTTCCAGCATTATCAGAAAAAGATACCAATGGTAAAGAAAAGCAGTGATAAATACCATTCTTATTCTACATTTCAACCCTCCTGGCTGAATAACTGGAACTTATCATATCATTTTATACAATGATGTATTAAAAAAAGCCATATTTTATACTGACATGATAAATATTCAAAAATAAAAGGTGGGGAGGATAAATGCATTTTATTTTAAGAAAGCTTTAAATTTGGCAAGTACTGCAGAATACAGCAATAAGAAGAATACAAAACATCATTCTTTCTCCTTCTTTTGAAACTGATTTGGCAATGTTCCACTCTGTTGAAAGGCATGGAAGTGTTTTGGGTTTTAATTTTTAAGGTAAAAATAGTGTTTTTCTAGGCTTCAGATTTACGTGTTCTCACCAGGCTCTGCAGACAGCATTCTGTTTTCTTGTCTCATGAAATTATGTTATTTCAGAGCACTATTCACTGAAACTAGCGTGTCATTAGAACTTGATCTGGAAGAACTATGTTAACCAGCAAGTTACACAAGCCTTCAATCTGTATAAACATGGATAATTGTCGCGGGGGTTGGAGTAGCTGCAGTGCCTGTTGTGGGGGTTGGAGTAGCTGCAGCGACTGTCGCTGGAGTTTGAGTAGCCACAGTGCCTGTCGCCAGGGCTGATCTCTGGATGGTATTCTTAAATAGTTGTTTAACGCTAAACAAGACCCGAACCACATTCAGGGGACATAGCAATAGGAACGTGCTTGTTTGAACATCCCAAGGATATTCAAAATTCTCAAGAGCTGTTGCAAATAGCCTGAAAGAGAAAGGGAAGGTGAAGGAGTGGGGGAAAGTGTTCCCCCCTGTCTCCCCCATAGATTGGTTCTCTGAGGACAAAAGGTAAAGAATGTAATTATTAACAGTTTCTGAGAGGTGACTCCCGAGGTACAGAGATGACAACAATGCTGAGTACAAATATCAGATTAGTCTCACGACCAATAATTTTATCATATCATAAAACAGTGTTACACAGTGCAGCAAAATGGTAACCTTGACCCAGTTCCAAGGGGTGATAAACAGCACAACAGGGAACATATACTGCAAGGAAGGTATTACATAACCCAATATTGACAGCCAGCCCAACAACTTTGAGAGCAAATAAATCAACATTGTGACCAGCGACTATTAAACCAATATAATGAATGCTTATAACAAAGTTGCTTTAACACGCTCTGGTCAGATCTGTCATTATCTCAACCCTTCATGCCCCACGTTGGGCACCAAAAAGGACTGTTGTGGTTTAACCCCAGCCGGCAGCCAAACACCACACAACCACTCACTCACTCCCCTCCCCCAGTGGGATAGGGGAGAGAAAAGAAAAAAAAAGTAAAATTAACGGATTGAGATGAAGACAGTTTAATAGAACAGAAAAGGAAGGGAAAATAATAATAATAACCATGATAGAATATACAAAATAAGTGATGCACAATGCAATTGCTCACCACCCGCCGACTGATGCCCAGCCAGCTCCCGAGCAGCAGTCACTGCTCCCCGGCCAAGTCCCCCAGCTTATATGCTGAGCATGATGTCATATGGTATGGAATATCCCCTTGGCCAGTTTGGGTCAGCTGTCCTGGCTATGCTCCCTCCCAGCATCTTGTGCACCTGGCAGAGCATGGGAAGCTGAAAAGTCCTTGACTAGCGTAAGCACTACTTAGCAACAACTAAAACATCAGTGTGTTATCAACATTATCCTCACACTAAATCCAAAACACAGCACTATACCAGCTACTAGGACGAAAATTAACTCTATCCCAGCCAAAACCAGGACAATAATTTGTATTTCTTGTTCTGCCACCTGTATGGCGTAGTTGACTTTCTACGGCTAAACCTAGCACAGCTTAAATTTTCAGAGCATGCAATTCTGGAAGTAGTTGTACATGAATCAGGTTCTTCTTTTAAACTTCTTCCATAATCTAGTAATTTGTTATGTTTTAAAATCACATGTCTAGAAAGGCTTTCATATAGCCAATAACAATCAAAGTTCTAATTTTCCGAATACTCCTGTGTTATTGACTGAAAAAATAAAAGTCCTGTTGATGAAGAGAAAGATATGTGTATTTTTTTTCAAACTAAATGGAGACCTTTCTTATCAACAAAAAAGCTTCTGTAATGTCAGGCTATCCTTTTGCTTTGATAGAGCACTGATGTTGTGAAAGCAACTTTCCGGCTGTATATAAAATTGTGCAGTAAAAAAAGAAGGGGTTCCAAATATGCCTACAACCATATCCTGAAAAATTTACTACTCTGCAGAAAAGTTTGCAATATTATGTTCTTAATATGATACTGTTACACTGTTAACTCTCAGGCTAACTTGTCATCGTCTACTTAAGCATTCCTAGTATCACCAAAACACAGACATTGAAACTACAACAGTTTTGACAAGACTATTTCATCAAGTCTGTTAATGACTTGGCTGTTAATGGCTAGTACTCCTTGTTCTGGGCTCAGGAGCAGATCTATCATTCAGCACAGCTGGAAATGAGAACAAGAAGCCATTGCAACTCACAGAGGCAAGGTCCTGCTTTCAGAAAGAGGCAAATGATTTACTGATCGTTTTGAGTTCCAAGTCCAAAAGGGCTTTGAGCTATTAGCAGAGGTGAGATCCTGCTATTATGAGCAACAGAGCTTATGTAATGGGAGCTGTCATCTAGCATCCACGCCTCTCATAGCATAAGAAACCATCAACCACATGATTAGCAGCATTATGCAGCTATGAAAAGCAGACATTCTTCTGCTACCCTCTCCCATTTGGAATGCCTTTAAGAGTAATGTATCCTGTTGACTTCCCACAGGCACTCGTAACCAAGTCCTTCCCTACAAGAACTGCTGGCACTTAAAAAATAAATATAACATACCATTATACACTATTCCACCTCAAGCATTGATTAAACCATAACAATTAATGACTGTATATACAATTTCACTGGGCTAACAGAAAGGAAAGCATTTTATTCTTTTTGCTATTCCATCCTGGCAATCAAAGACAGTCTGAGTTTTCGGAGTCTCACCAAAGTCAGCAGAGCTAGGGCAGTTCATACAAGCCAAAGATTTGATCTCTGACATCCATCTTGAAATCTGATTTAAAAATTAAACTAAGATTATCGGGACCCTAATACATAATAGAAACTATAACCTCCTAAAATCTAGACATGTACAGACTTATAATCACTCTGTTTCTTTATTTGTTCTGCTCTGAAATAAGGAAACTTGGATATGGAAAATTTGGATCTAATGAGCTTTCTAGATAGGTATGTGAGTACTTCAGCACTCTAAATTTTATATGCAGGAAAATCTTTCTAATCCAGTAAGTTTTGTTTTGTTTTCCTTACCCATTATTGCTTTATCCCGAAGTTTTAGGTGAAAAATAGCTTAAATTATGAATGCTAACAGTTGGCAGGTAATTGGCTGTAGGAGGCAGGGATGGAGGGGGAGATAAATTTTCAGAATTGAATTTTGAACTCTCAAGCAGAAGCCTGCTACTTGCTAACTGCAATGGGTACAGGCTAGTTACAATTTTTTACAACACCCAGACTAAGCAAAAGTGGCATGTCCTCAGTCCTCCAGTGATAGAGAGACAGGAAACTGAACCACCAACTACAAGGTTGACCACATGTTGTGCTTCTGCACATGGACAATTTAGATTGGAAACACCATGAGCTTGGGGGTCTAGAAAGAAGAGGGGGTGGAAAAGAAAAGTCCCCCAAAACAAGCAGTCATCTCAGAAAGAGGAAGGGGGGCTGGAAAGATGAAGGTGAAGATCCTGCTTCGAGGTAACGTGCTGGAAGTGGGAGAAGATCCCAGAGATCAGGGAGATGCAGGCCAGGGGATGTCCACGGATTTTGGTCAATGACACCCAAGACTGGTGGCTGCAAGCAGCGGCACAGCAGGAACAAACATGACTTTGTGCCCAGCAGCTACCTCCTTCCTGGGAGGGGCAGTGGGGAGCTACTGAATGTAAGGCTGGGAAGGGAGCAAATGAGCCACTGTGGGAGGTAAAAGCTCTGATCTCCTTGGTTTTTAAACAAACCCCAGTATACAGATTCACTATGGGTTGTTGTTTAGATTGTCTCACCCATGACGTGAGATTTAAGCAATAAACTGTAGGAGATAATAAACTATTTACAATCATTTGTCCAGTGCTAGCTCAGACTTTTATGGAGCGTTTTAATAAAAGATTAACATTTATGAGTCAACATGCTTGATTCATCTGTACATTCTGAATTTTTAAAGTTCAATTTTAATGTACTTCTATTTATTTGAGAATGATTCCACAGTTTCAAACCTACACACTATACAGCACAGCAGGTTTTATATTCATTTGAAATCTCACCACAGAATTCTTTCTTCATGAGTTTACCCATTTTTCACCCAAGTGGAAAAAACAGCAATACCTTAGTTCACGGATTCAGGCCCTGTTAATCATAAAATCACACTGCAAAGATATTAATTTAGCATAGGAAAACAAAATTAAATACTCTGCAAATTTACTGGGGCTATTGATGCAGTGTTCAAAATTAACTCTGACTACTGGCAATAAGGAGCAGCTCCAAGTTAAAAATAAAGCCTCTCGCTCCTTTTCTGTGCTCACACTGATCTAAATTAATATCATACAGTAAACACTATGAGTCTTTTACATCTTTATTTCCTCTGACTTTGTTTTCTAAGTTCTTCACAGCTCTCTTCTAAGGCTTCTGAAAAAATCGAGTGATGGATTACATGGTCACTGTCAGAATTATACATCTCATATAACTTATAATATAAGTTGTAAAACTTATTTAATTCCTTCAGGTTTCTTTCATAAAAGGTTAAGAAAATGGTTTCTTACATGGTGAATGAATGCTAATGGTTAAAATATATATGGTGAATAAATGCTGATGGCTAAAAGTATAATGGAATTAAAAATACAATCTTATGCTGAACTCACTAAGGAACCTCTGTGTACATTAAACTATTTTTAACACTCTTTAATGTGAATGATCTGCAAAAGTTTAGATATCTCTTAAAATTACCCTAAGAATTCATAAATATATATCATTATACACAGAATATACACAGGTGGGGTTTTTTTTGTATGGTGTCATTGGATGTCCATGAGCCCTGATAGGATGCACCCAGAAGTGCTGAGGGATCTGGCTGATGTCATTGCGAGGCCACTCTCAACAATCTTTGAATGACTATGGTGATTGGGAGACGTGCCCAAAGACTGGAGGAAAGCAAATGTCACTTCTATCTTCAAGAAGGGCAAGGAGGACGACCCAGGGAACTACAGGCCAGTCAGCCTCACCTTGAGCCCTGGGAAGGTGATGAAACAACTAATCCTGGAAATACGCAACCACTTCTGGCACATGCTTTAGTGTCTGCCTGACTAATAATGCTTTCTTCAGGTCTCAGATCTTTGATATGGGACCATCAGAGACAAAGAACAGAAGCATGACTGTATATAACCATTGCATTTTCTCACCCCCACTTTAATCTTTCTAGAAGACTAGAAAAGGGACAAGAGAATCTAACAATTCTAAGTAAATGGACAATTCGCACATGAAATGCCCAAGATGACATAACCTGGACAAAATAAATTAATTATTGCTCTGAATTGTGGTTAATTTTTTTAAATGGATTACAACAATTCAGGAATGACTCATCATGGAAACGTCTCCAGTGGCTGGCCAGGTAGATCTGAAGGTCAAAAAGATAAGCAAAATGTTTAGAGAATATATCGTTGCTCCACTGAAGATAACAAAAGTGTTCTACTGACTTAATAGGTTTACTCAGGATTTCACCCATGCACATAAATAAATGGGATTGAAATTAATGTTGGGAAATGGTGATACTAATATTTCTCACCTGACATTGTGTTCAGTTTCTGTGAGACAGACCCAGAAAAAAGTATGGTAAGAGAGAAGACGGATGAGAAAAACCACTGGAGGCATGGAAAAGACTGCCATATAAGGAGAGATTAAAAGACTGGAATTGTTTCATTTGGAGAGGAAATGAGTAAGAATTTACCGGATTCAAGAAGAGGAGGAAGCCAAAAAACCAAACCAGGAAACAAACATAACCCCTGTAGTACAACCTTCTGCAGCAACAAACTAGAGTGACAGGAGTCTTCATGTCCTAAGAAGCAGGCAAGCTCTCCAAACTTCTTTTTGGCAACAAGTTACACCTTAACTAGGTTAAGAGAAACATTCTTGGGGCCTCTTTAAGAGCCGGAGTGAGCCAGATTTCAGTTGGAACGACAATGTCTCCAGGCTTGAGTCACACTACCATCCAGATATAAAAACCAGCAGATTGCGACCTGTGGCAGTTCCTGAGTCTGTTCCTCCTTAGTTTCCGTTTCAAATTGTTATATTCCCCAAGGGAAGGAGGTTTGCTTGTTTGTACTCAGACCTGCTTTAGCTACAAACTTCAAGCACTTACTAAAAGAAAATGTGTATCTTACTATAAAGGGTTGCAAACATCATTTATTGGAAACAACCATGAGACTGTGTATTGTGATTTGCTCTTTCAAAATACCAAACCCAATAGTCAGCCAATGAAAGTAAATTCAATGAGTTTAATAGTGATACTGAAAGATATATATTTTTACATAAACCGTATTTATTTGAAACCTACTGGAGCAGTGAGTTATTAAGATCATGAATTCAGAGAGACTGAAAAAGTAGAGGGATTCTCCAAACAGTAGATTTTTTTTTTTTCCTGACATATATCCAAGTAGTGTAGAGTACGCTGTTGACAGGTTAACAGTACAACTCTTCTGATGGGCAAGTTATTCCAGGTGGGTTACCTTTTATTTTTCACTATGCTCCTCTCTGAATCATTTACAGCTACTCTCCATTCAAGACTCACTACTATCAATTAACAAACACGCTGATACAAATGTTTGGTCAAGCATGTATCGGTCAAAGAAACTGTCAAACAAATGTATCAAATAAAAACCTATATGACATATCAAAGAGTTTTCTGCTTAGCCTAGGCACGGCTTGTTCCCCATTACATGCTGTAGCTAGTGAAAATGAAGTGGGAGAGGTAGTTATTTGATGGAAGGGAATGGAGCCTGCTGAGGAAAAGAGAAATCTTCAAGTTTTGGCAGTTTTATGATTAGAATCTGTGTTAGTAGCAGCAACAACTGAAAGAATATGAAGAACTGAGAAAAAGAGAAAGAAAATTTAATCCAAGTTTTCTTACTCACATACTCAAAAAAGACGATTTACATTTTTTAGAGGTGAACAATTTTTTTTCTAATATACAACTTCAAATGAACCTATACTAGTGGTTTCTAAAGTGGTGTGCACACACGCCTGGATGTGCATAAGACAATCCATTAGGGTACAGGAAGAAAATATTAGAACTTCAGCAACACGTGTGAGTTATAAATAAATAAATATACATATATTGGGGGTGTATGCTCAAAAATTTTTAGTGATGGGGTGCACAATAAAAAAATTTGGAGACCACTATCTATAGGACTTTGCCACTCTACCTTTAAGAAAAGCTCAAGTGCTATTAAAGACACATCCTTTGAAATAATTTATAGCCATGTCCAAGTTTCACGCACCACAGAGTAAGGAAAGACTCAATAGATTAAATAAATTTGTAAAACAGTAAATAGAGTTGATTCATCCTTTGATGGAAATATGTTTTCTGTTAACATGAACTTTTGTTTTCTCCATCAATGCCTTTTTAATTATAAGCATTTCATACAGATTCAGAATGCTAATCAGATGATATCATCACATTAAAAGTCCAAATGGGCATAGAAATATCCATTAAAATATAGGACAATGTACCACAAACTCCAAGTTTCATTCATCACCTGAAGTCTTTTGAGAAAGGATCAGCTGGAGAGGGGGCTGCTGAAGTCTAATACTTGAATAATCTATTGAGCTACTGTTATTAACTGGGTTGTGTTACACTCAGTCAAAATGATAATATCTAAAACCTTTTAAAGAAGGGTAAATGTGACGTGCATCATATTAAGAAAATGGAGTAAAAATGAATAAGAAAGGAAAAAAAAAATCACCTCACCCAAGTGAGAATAAAATATTTTAAGGAAAATAAGTTTTTTAAAGTTCAGAGGTTTTAACATATATACCTACTCTATTACATAAAATGAACATTAAGAATTAATTAGATTTACTTTAGAAACTGATAAGCATTTTTTTAGTGCATTAACTGCAATGTATGTAACTGTAATAAACTGTAACCAACTTCAAACCCACCTTTCTTGGAAAGCTGGCTATACAACTTATTGATGCATAATAATTAAAAATAATGTAATTGCTTATTCTACCTTAACCATAACAACACAGAAAATTCATAGTCATTGAGGTTACCCCTGTTAAACTGATGTAACTTGAAAAATGTTTATTTTCAGTGAAATCTTGTGATAAGAATACAAAAGCATAAGAATGACTGGATCAGACCAAAATCTACTAAGCCTGGAATCCTGCCTTTCAAAAAGGAGTTCCCAAAGCAGCATCAGCATCTGGTGGTATTTCCCCAGTCCACCACCTCAGATGCCTATGCTTTGCAGCAAAAGCATTCTCTGAAGCAGAGAGGAGGTCACAAAGACTGACACAAGGGCAGTGACATTACAAGCGTTTTCTGTTTTGTCTCTATTCCTTTCCTAAAAATTCCAAGACTTGTATTTGCTTTTCTTGACTGGTACTGAGCACTAAGATGACATTTTCACATTATAACTTGAACTTCTCAATTTTTGGTAGTATCAGCTAACTCCAAGCCCCTTGTTACATAGATAAAAATCATGAAATTCCCCTGACACTTTGTATTGATCTATACTGAATTTCATCTGGAGTGACACTGACACTTTACTAGTCATGCTTTCCAGATCATATATGAATGTATTTAACAGCACAGACCTAAGAACCTCTGCTAGTGATCTGCTTCCACTGTGAAAATGAAGCCTTGGACAGTTGCACATTATGTAAATAATGTGTAAGACAATTATAAGCTTAACAATGAATTGTCATTCTCTTATCAAGGATGTAGCTCTTCTGTTCCTCCCAAACCTTCCTGGAATACATCATCCTTAGTCCCCGAGATAAGCAGTGTCAAGATGACCTGAACATATAGAAAAGGCTATATTTCAAAGACTGTTTTAATAAGCCTTGAATGGTTGTCAGGGTCATCCCCCTGATAAAGCAGCAAACCTGTGCCCTAAAACTGAACTTTGCTTCAAAATGAGGAAGGGACACTTCCCCAAACAACCGTCGACAACCACCAAAGACCACCGCACAAGCGCAGAAGGACTGGGAAGAATGCCAAGGAAGAGAAGACGTAACACTTACATAATCTCATGAATACGTATTAGTTAGGCATGGCTTTAGGCGTGGTTTTGCTAATTTTGTACTATAAAGGAGAGCCTGGAGTTTGTGGCGGTGTGCTTGATTTGTAGAAAATATCCATCCTGCACCCTGTGCAGAATAAAGCAATGTCTCCTCTCTAAACATGCTTGGTTAGTGTGTTTTGAGGGCTTAAAACCAACAACAAAACCAGCATCTATTTCTACCTTTTGTTTCCTAAGTTATAAATAGTTATTTATGCATTTGAGCATTTATCCTCTTCTTTCATGAAAACATAGTTTCTTTATGAGCCTTTGGAAAAGAAAGTGTTTCTAAGACTTCTGGAAAACCAAGCATGCTATCTCAACTGAACAGAAAACTTGATATTTTCATTAAACAGCACACAAATAAATTGAAAATGTATTATCTTTGAAAACTGGACAATTAAAGGTGTGCAATGTAGGATGTCTGATCTATTAGCTTGCAGTGCATCAGTGACCTCTCATAAAAAGGTCCTATCCTGACAGAAGGATTTGTGCACCTTCTCTCAGGGAAAATTCATCCTCCCTACCAACAGTATTTTTTCCAACATCTAGTTTAATTTTTTTTATAAATACAAAACGGCATTGCTTATGATTACCAACTAATCAAGCTTTAAAAATGGCATCTAAAATCTTGACATGAGTGAGAAATTACTAGAGTTCAAAAAGCTTATTAAAAAACGTAAAGGTAATTTTGTTCCTATGAAGAAATACACTGCTTGCTTTCTTGCAATCCATGTTCACAAAATCTTGCCATTATTTCAGATTTTCTGCTGCTGAAATAATCATTAAATACTAAAAACATATAAAAAGACCCAAGGAAGAATAACTAGCATGGCCTGTATTTCTGTAAGAGCACTAGAAGCAAAGTTGACACATTAACTGCTTCCCTATTAACTTTTGCCTGTCGCATGTCATTTTACTCAGTGTGTACTGTCGATGATGCAGCCAGAGAATATAAGGAAGTGATGTTGATAGGATATCTATTTTTTCACCCTATTTTTACCTACTCCCTCCCGCAGCAGAAAGAAAAGAATGGTAAGGCAAGACGGGAGGGGGAGTTCAGAAAGATTCTGTTGATGCAGAAAAAAATACGAATCTTGAAGTCTGTATCCAGAAGGTAATAATTATAACACTTATGAGCTGAAGAAAAGACAATGAAGCAAAACATGAACAAAGAAGGAAAGAATCTTTTAGTCCTAAGAACTTCAAACACAAGGTCATCTATCTGAAATTCATGATCCAAGAACGATGTAGGCTAATGAACAGTGAGGAATACAAAATCAATCCACTTTAACCTAACCAGTAATGAGCCTTACTTCTACAGAAATACGAAAAAAGATGACAGCTAGAGACAATTAAAAGGACATAGAGGAAGAATAATTGTAGAAGATATCATCTTAGACAGGATAGAGAAAAGATAATTGTATTTCTCAAAGACATCAGAAAAAGAGCGTGTTAACATAGCCATGAAGACACCAAGAGAAGGACGCTTTTCAATCACAACGAAGCAAAACCGCAAACTGTGACCAACTATATAAGTACTATAAAATGATGTTCAAAGATATAACATCATGATGTTTATCTCAAGGAGCTGGCAGTCAAACTAACATTATAATCCAGTTATATGTTGATATATGGTATTTACTATAATTGTATAGTTATCCACAGCTTTTATTCAGTTCAATATATGGTATCATATACAAGACAGTATAAACTGTACCGAATCCAAATAAAATGTCCAGATCTAATGATCAGGTGGTGTACTGTCTATATTAAAACAGAAACAGCTTCTTAACAAAAGCAGTGGATCAATTCCTGCCCTCATCAGCTCAGCAAGGGAACATAAAATAGCTGCTATTTGACTTTCTTGCTTCAGGAATCCTGCCAAGTTGAGCACAACTGCTCACAGCAAGCAGATGAAGTACATTCCACTAATTCACACAAGATGCTAATGTTTCATGGTCTGCCTTCCAGTGGCGGGCAAAAGTCTCTTAAATCCCAAAGTAATTTTGCCCCAGTAAAAATAGATAGAATTTTTATAAGCAAACTCCTATTAAAACTGCAAATATAAAATTGTTTTTTGCTCTATATAACATGAAAAGACTTGGCAAATTTACACAGCAGTTTTTAATAAACTTTCATGAACAAGGTATAGCATAGGACATAAACTATGCTGGCAAGAACATAAGTCTGAAGGCATCTAAAGTAATTGTTTCGTTGAAGTCCTCAAAAAACAGAACTCAAAAAGAATCAGAGTATAGAAGCACAGAGCCACAGCAACTCTCATTTGTCAGCTTGTTCTATAGAGTCTGTGCTTCCATTTAAGGGAAAAACGGCAAATATAGTTCATCCGAAAAAGGTCACAAATACACAGATGAAGTGGTGGTGGTTGCATCTACAGACAGCTTGAAATAATAATTTCAATGCATCCTTCGTTTTAGAAAGAGGTTAACTCATCTACAATCCAGATCTCATGTAATAACTCAATGTAAAAACTTCTTAACTATTTAACTTCCCCAGAAAGAAAGGGTATGAAGGACTGTTCCTCTCAATCATTAATATCTCTTTATTGGCATTAACAAATGGCAGTTGAAATAAATAATTTTTAAAGGCTAGTCAAAAGAATACCGAACAGCTTCAAAAACTAGGAGTTAAGCTTAAGGAAACGAGTTTATCAGAGCAAGCATATTCCATTGTGTTCAAATTTATTGTGAATTTTACATTATGTTATTTTGGTGATTTGCATTTGCATGCTTTATTTCATGAGTGGAACATGAAAGTTACCTTTTCATAGGTCCAGTTGAAGCTTGTAGCAAACACTACTTAACCACATCAAGACTGAAGAACACTTTTCAACTTAAGCTCACCTTACATAAATTTACCCCTTTTCTTGAGCAAACAGTAAGACTGCATTTTAGAAAGAGAGACCTTCAAAGATGCAACTTCCAGTTTCTCTTCCTTTCAGTGTTTATGAATGACTGACTACTCATTTACAGCCATCTTTGATTGCAACTTCTGTACCTTGCTTCCTGGTTTGGGCTGCCTACTAATTTTTGAGAGTATTCTAATCAAAAGGAGCCTTGCCTACAAATATAACATGGTAAAATTCTTTCTCCAGAGATTCGGATCCTTTTTCAGTCTGAAATGCAATTTAACAAAGTAAACATTGGATTCAGTGATCACATTAGTGGAGATTTCCACAGCACTAGTAAAGGATTTTCCTCTTTTGTGCATCAGGAGACCAGACGAACTTTTCTAACATTTTGAAGAAGAAATGAAATAGAATATGCACAGCTAAGAAAACAGCAACATGGCAAGCAATATGTTACTGACAGAATGGTGTTAGTGATACTGTTCAATGAATGCCCAGGAGTGCAGCCTAATAAACCAGAGGGGTTCAAAATACAAATTTGTGGTTTTAATACATTTCTGAACTGTCCCCATATCTCCTATACAAACACTATCAGAATCCCATGTAGTCAACTGAAACAAAGCGTTAAAACAGATAATATTTTAAAAATACATAAAATGAAAGGAAGAAAACAATATAAAAGGTAAAAATAAAACTGTATTAATGTTCATAACGAAAGTTCCCTTTTCTTCTTTTAATATGCAGTTGACTGAATCTGTAACTCAACATACTCTTCTGCTTCCACCCTCATAATAATGACTGACCTTTCACTTCCAAAATGCCAGAATCTATATTGGCACTGAAGGACAATTCATCTGGCTGACTGCAATAGCCTGTGCTTATCTCCTCTGGACCAGTCAGCAGACAGACACAAAACATTTGTTCAGTAAGTTACGCGATTCCTACACTCCATTAAAATCCTACTGCATAATGCACCAATGCAAAATGCAAGTAATAATGTTCATTATGAATATAAAAGCACAGCAGGTGCTGCATTAAATTTCTTGTGTTTCACCAGAAACCTCTAGCTCTACCACAAACTGTTTCAGTTATACTGTATGACATCTGCAGGTACAATTTTCGTCCCTAAAATGGACTAAAGTTCTTCAGCTACAATGAGCAAATCCTCTCAACTACAAATTTTTCTAGATAAATTTTCATATCTTTCAAGAACCTGTAATATAAGCTCTAAACCAGAAGATGATCATATTTATTATTCCTTAAACTGCCAAGAACATAAGTACAATAAGAAAAAAAAAAATTAATCACAGGTTGTCCAGCCTTTATAAAAGACCTAAACTACAATGAAAATTACAAAATGCACAGTATTAGGACATGAACTGATTGTATAACCCCATAGTATTAGGACTGACAGTTCAACTTTCTCCACCCTAACCAATATCGACGTGTGCAATAAAAAATGAATGCAGTGGATCAGTATAGCTTTTGAAATCAAGTATCAGTGCCTCAGGGGATGTTTACCGACAGCGCACAGAGTTTTCAGCAGTAAAGCTGTATCAGTAACACTATGTTCTACTGCCTCTTTCAGACATGCCATTCAAAAATAATTGCCATAATACAGCTTGAATTTACAGAACTTCAGAATGTATATTCTGTTTAGATATTTATAATGTAGGCTAGAAATAAAAAACTTCAGCCAGTTCAACATAAACATCTGAACATATATTGCATTTCTTTTGTCCTTCCCACTGCTCAAGTGCTCAATATCAGCCACTGTAGTGCTTAAGGCCAATCTCTCCCATTTTCAGAGAGGTTTTCCCACCCTTCAAAATAAATTTTTCAAGTCATATCCAAATTATTAAGTATCATGAAAATAATTCTTATGGCTCTGTATTTAGGTAGACTTCTATTTTTTTTAATTAAAAAGGAGATACAACCCATCTTCAGCTAATTTGTGATGCACTATTACCAAAATCTACAATAATTTGAAAGTATGTCTGAATATATTTCAATAAAAACCTGCCTGCATTAGTTTTAATACTTCCCTGACATTACAGACCATTTATATGGTTCTTTCTCTTCTCCAGTGTTGCAGAACTGGGAGTACTTCTCTCCCCTCCATGACACAGGTATTTCAACATTGCGGAAATGAATTGCTGCATTTCGTTAAGGCTCTGAGGACACTGATGCTCTTGAGTGTTTATGGAGGAAATGTATTTAATTTCTTGTCTGACTTGAGACATCTGACTGAAGGCTTTCATTTGTAATAATGTAATCACCAGTCAGGCCATGACATATTACAAGTTTCATTTGCTGTCCTTTGCATTTAGAGAGAAAGTAAGTCTTCTGAGCACAGTGTTGTCTAGTGAAAAAGACTGAACTGTTAAGCAGATGAGTCTAACTAAATCCAGCAATTTCTCCAATGTTAAAGTTCATGTGCAACTGGGGGAGGAAACCATTCCCAATTCTATATTAGAACAAGTACTGCGTGACTGATCTTTTACTTACTCTTCCTGTAGTGTTTAGGAGCTGGTATTACAGCATGTCAATATAGAAAACATGTCTTAGCAATTACTCGCCACAGGAAACTCCTGCAGTAGGACTGGAAGAAGACTGAAAGCAGACACAAGTCGATGAAAGCTGGGATTCCAGCTTCAGGAAATCACACTGAGGAATCTGGTATGACAATGCAACTGAAAAGGTGCAAACAACTGACCCACCCCTTTTCTTGGGTTTCAACTGTTAAACTCCTTGAGGTATCACCAATTGATGACTGAGTGGTCTCCACTCCTCCTCCTCTGGCAAACCTCATGTTGTTATTGTTGTCAAGGTTTTATAATAAGATCTCTTTACATAGCTAGGTGGGTAACAACTGTTTTTGTTTGGTTGGGTTTTTTTGGTTTGGCTTTTTTTTTTTTGGTCTTTTTTTTCTTAAAAGCTGATTTCAGTGTTTTATTAAAAAAACACAACCCTTGGCTTAAGCAGCAGCTTGCATCAATTAACTACATCACTTTAAAACGTTATACATGCAACTGTACTAGCAGAAAGGCATTTATGTGTGTGTAATCTACAACGACAAGTTGCAGGAAGAGGTATAAGGAATGAAATGATATTTCTTGCTGAACTCATACCATTGTAATTGGGGAGGGAAAAAAAAGTCCTCAACTCCAGAACTACATGAACTAGATACTTAAGCAGTGATTATCCATGAAGCCCCATATAATTTTTGGATTATCAAAAGTAGTACCAGAAGAAAACACTTGCCATTTTTTTGAGAAAAAGAGGGAAGAAGATTTGTAAATAAAGTTTATTAGTCTATAAGAGGAGTTGTGACATCTCGTATTTTCTTTCCCAGTAAAGTAATAAGCAATAGAACTGTTTGCCTTCAAAGCTCAAATTTGGATAATCTTTTAATGTATTCATTGCTTGAAATAACAAAATCATAAAACTCCTACAATTTTCTTTGGGGTTTTGTTTGTATTACATAAGAACCTTACAATCTTACATGCCAGAAAAGACAGTGTATCTGAAAATAAACACATATTTAAGATTTACAGAATAGTGTTCAAAAATGCATTATGCTTTTCTTGAGGATCTAAAGGTCAGAAAGTAAGAGAAAACAAAATTTTCTGATTGCACGTACTGTTGCAATAATTTCTTAAATCCATTATCAGTATTCAAGGTGCATATATTTTAAATGAAAACATTTTCTCTTAGATTGATAGATCTGCTATTAAATACTTATTTAATCTGATACTAAAATATTAAAATAGTTTTGGGGCAAGAAAATGAAATAATTTAAATATTGTTTCCTGACTGCTTTAGTCCATTCTATCTGAATGGTCTTTCTAATATTTATAAACTGCTACCTGCTGTAAAATCCTTTGCATCTGTTCAGGTCATGTGCAAGAAGTGTCATTTTTACGCAAAGTTCTAATAACTTGTAGAAGATTTTATATAGTGATGTTCTGAAATTCCTGAAGGATCAATGGCATAAGTGGTAGGCATAAAGTTAAAGAATCTAAAAAGTGGTACAAATAACTTAAAAAAAAACCCACAGCCCTTCTTGTCAAGAAGTGTCATTATTCGCAACAAAAATACTGGAACATAAGTCACTAGTAGCCAGAGGACTTAGAGATATATTTTGATGATCTGTGGTGATACAATGGCTTGATAAAGATTAACTGAAATCATCCTTACAAAAACAATTTTTGGAATGAAAATGCTGAAGAACTGTTGTTAAAGAATATTAATTCTCCTTCTCAGTTTTGTTTCTTAAAACATAACAGGAGTGAAAGACATAACTGATACCCTGCATAAATCAGCTTTCTTACTCACGTGGGCACGCCCACCAAAGCAGAATAGTTCAAGAGCAGAGCACTGACTCACACAAGAGTTCGGGCAACAGGAGAGAAAAGAGAAGGTGAAGAACAATAAAAAATGAGAACTAATATTTATACATGTTACAGCACAGACCTACTTAAAGCATCTGAGGTGCATGCTTGTAATCTCTTTTCAGTCCCACTTCACCATATTGTGCTATGATGATTTCCACAAGATTAAGAGAGAATACCATTTGATTAAATATGAAGGAACAGTAAGCTTCACCTTCTTTAACTAAAGCAGCAAAAGGAAGAGGAGGGAGAACATGGTCCCGTTGCTGAATGGGACAGGCAACCTGGTGACAAAGGCTAGGGAAAAGGCCAAGGTACTCGACACCTGGCAAGACCGGCCTTCAGGAATCCCAGACCCCTGAGACCAGAGGAAAAGTCTGGAGCAAGGAAGACTTACCCTCAGCAGATGAAAATCAGATTAAGGAACATTTAAGCAAACTGGGCATACATAAATCCATGGGGCAGGCTGCACCCGTAAATGCTGACCAATGTCATTGCATGGCCACTCTTGAGTACTGTGCACTGTGTCCAGTTCTGCACTGTGTTCAGCTCTGGCCTCCCTAGTCCAAAAGAGACATGGACTTTATTTAAATAATAACCTAATCTAAATAATAATCTAAAAATAAATAATTTGCCATCTTTTGCATAGGATCAGAGTACATTTCTGGTATGCACCATCAAACGTATTGGATGAACATTATGCGAACTTTATTATTTGATAGCAATATCATTACTTAGGGAATAATTTTTTTAAAGTACTCTGTACTGTTCTAAATCTATTGCCTCTGAAGCTAGTTTAAAAATAAGTGCTTTTAAAAAGAATACTTTGTCAGCTTTGCTAATATAAAATACTATAAATACACATTTACTCCCATAAGAACTAGATAACAATTTTTCATTGCTAAGGAAGGAAAGGCCCAAGGAAGACTTCCAAATCTTTTGGCAGAGAGGAGAAAAATTATTACTTCAATTGTTCAATAAAAACATGGAAACAAAAACATAGCCTTTGGGCCATATGGAATTATGAAACCAGTATACCTCACTGGAAGAGTCTTAAGATTCCTCAACCCTGACTTGTAAGTAAAAAAGGCCACTTCATTTTAGTGAGGACATGAGTGACGGCTGTAGTTACGATTACATAAATTAGGTATTCTCAAAATAACACGTGAAACAGCTTTTAGCACTGGACTAGTGGTTGGTCAAAGAGATAGTAACACTTCTCCCTCATATTTTCCAGAAGCAGCTTTAGATATACTGGAGGGGGAGGGAGACAAAAAACAAACAAAACAAAACAAAAAAAAAAGAGACAGAAAGAAACAAATTCTATTACTAACTACTGCTAATAGGGTGATAAAACTGAAACAAGAACTATTCTTAGGGATTAGCACTACTAATTGCTTTCAGTGAAAACAAGTTAATGAAATCAAGAACTAAAGACTCAGAAATGCTATGACTATGCAGGTATGATCACACTCTATTAAAAAACCTATGAAACAGTAGGCAAAAAATTATAATATACTTAGTTCTCAATACATCATAATCTTATATGTGTGTTTTGCATTGTAATTTTATTCAAGATACAACAATTTTCTTAATCTATGAATTTCCTCCATTACAGTGACCTTCTAAAAGATTTGGATCCCCTAAATTCCCTATTTTCTTTTTCTTTTTTCTTTTTTTAACCCATCATGACACACTGCTACAGTTGCACAGCTTTTGATACAGATGATACAGTCAGTGAATTGCAAAAGGGAAACAGTCCATTACAGAAGTGACGTAAATCAGTAACAAGAAGGTAATAAACAAAGATAATTTTCTTTCATGAGTTCATCATAAATAAAACCAGATAAAATGATACAGCTGATGATCAGTACTGTCTGTATAACAGAATTATTAAGAAGTGTATAACAGTGCACTTTGGGGATTTACGTTTAGCTAAAATTTGATTTCTAGAACAAAATACAACAGTACTTTGTGATATTAAAAATTCCAGGCCTTCAGCCAGCAATGTACACTCTAAGCTGGAGGGTGAGAGGAAAAAATATACGGATCCTGGGCAATTGTAGGTACCACCCACACTTTCACGCAGTGCTGGTTTAATAGCCTTTCTCTAAATATTGCAGAGTTGCTTATGCTTGACCACTTTTGTGGAGAGATGCTTCACCTAGAAAATAACACCATAAATCCCCTAATGCTCTTAAACAGTATAGTTCTCCTTTATCACTTGCAAGTACTGCATAAAGTGCTGCTCTTGAAGATTTAAACAGCTATTTTGCCTAATTTTGGCGAACTGGAAGATATGTGGTCTCTATTTCAAAAGCATATAAACAATACATCAAATAAAGCATATATCCCTGCTGATTTTTTTCCACTGTACCTGATTTACTGATCTGGAGCAATTATTTTCTGTGGGAAATATGAAATAGAGATTACTAGTATCTTTTCAACAGGGAAAAATTTGTTTCCTGATATGGAAAGGATGAATGATGATTACAGGAATGACTTGCATTATCCCTTATTGTACTTCTTCCTGTTCTAATCAGAGTATGGAATAGGTCCTATACAAGAAAACTATATTTAAAAGCTCAGTTGGCTTAGATTATGTGACCTAACTCTTACCTCCACTCTTTTCAGCATCCATTAGGACTTTGGCTTTCTCTTCACTAATCCTACACTATTCTATAGATTCAGTTTCTACTTTTGTATGACATATGTGTCTCCCTATTTTCAAGTGTCTTTCCAGATGCTCTAACTGCAAAAATAAAGCTCTTCAGCCATCTTCTAAGTTTTATTTATCAGATACCACTTTTACATCTTTACAATTCCAGCATTCACTCGGCTGCATACCCTTGTAAATTTTGCACCATTCCTAGTCACATACCTCATCCTTTCTTACACCTAAGCTTTTGACAAGTCCTATTGACACCTAGACATCCCCAGACTTCCTCTACATTCCAGACACATAATTTGTGCTTATTTCCTACTTCAATTAGAGTAATCCGCTCTTTATGGCCACTTTGCTGGCCAAACATGCTCCTTAAATCCATTTGTCATTTCATTGCCTCCAAAATTTGGCCTTTCACCTCGTGATTCACTCATACTAAATCTCTTCTTACATCCCTTCACCTGCTAGTCACCTTAAGACTATAAAACTTTCATTCTCTGGCTTTGCATGGATTTATATTATCCACTTGTCTTCTCTGACTTCTGTATTTCCTAGGCCCTAATTAGTTACTTTCTTTTGTTCCACCTTTTCACCTTCCATACCACCATTTATACCTGTCACACAATCAATAGTCCTGTACAAGAAGCATCCAGCACTCCTCCTGGACAGCCAACCATAAATTTTTATATATATATAAATTTTATTTGCTTCCCCACCTAGAATTTAAATTTTCTTCTTCCCTTCCTTTCCTAATTTTAAAAATAAATCAAGTAAGGAGTGAGAGCAGCCCTGACAGGCATCGTTATGTATGGCTTTGAAAGCAGTTACCCTATTTCCAGTGGACATTTTCATGGCACTTCGTGTAAGGTAAAAGCTAAGAATCCTTACTTTAAAAGAAGCCAGGTCACTGTTAGCAAGGATGGCCTTGACAATTTCTCCACAGGTAATTATGAACTGACTGCATCAACTAATAGAAAAAATGTATAGTCTATCCAATTAAATATTAAACTGTTGATACTTCATGCAAGATATGTGAAGATGAATTCTAATTTTCAAGCTACTCTGTTAATTAAGTAAATGTTAAAATATCTATTGTATTTTGTTGTTACTTGTTACATTTTGTTTCTACTGTGCTTCTTTGAAAAGGGTTGTGCTGCCACACAGGATGATTTTTTCCTCTAAAAATGTAGAATATACATATTTCAAATTGCTTATTAAAATTAACCTATTGCTTAACTAGTAATATGGACAAAATAAGGCTGTTAAAAAGTATACAGTGCAATGAAAAAAAAAAGAATTAATAGGCATATTATGTCTGTATAGATCTGAGAAAGATTTTGACCCAGCATAGGTCAAACTCCAAACAAACCAAATTTCCTTTTTCTTGAATCCTAACTGGGACAAAAATACTGTGGATGTTCTTGGTTGCAAAAGCATGACAGTAATTTTCATGTTTTTTAGTTACCTGACAAGACCACTTCAACTAGGTCTCCTTCTTGGATATCTGCAGCTGATTTCACCAACTGGAGAATGTTTTCAGAGGTAGGGTCATGGCGGAAAAGCAGAATTTTGTCGTACATTCCGTAGAAACCACATTCGGGAAACTGCAAATAAAAACCCATGAGAATTTACTACACTGTAAAATACAATTAATATAATTAAGTTTTGAGGGCAGACTAGACCATTCCTCAGACTAGTACCAAACAGGATATATATTTTTTCATATATGACAATATTTATCACTATATTCTGAAAATGGCTTTTTCCCCAAGCAAGTAAGCTCATTTGCCTTTCTCTTCCTCTGTGAGCAATGTGCTATCCACTAGGAAATGGAAGAGAAATAAGCGCATCCCTTAGCCTCTGCTGATAACTTTTTCAAAAACAAGTTCCTGAGCAAGGTGATCTAATTAGACCCTCCTGGAGCAGGTGTTTGGACTTGATAACCTATAGAGCTTCCTTCCAGTCTATATTATTCCACGATTCTATGATCTCTGCCCAGATTAGTGCCAAAGAGATGCCTTGAGGACCGAAGAAATATTTTTCAGCTCTGCCTAAGGTGCAATGCCTAAATGATAGCTCATTAGGAAATACCTATTTCTTGAGACTGCTAGACACATACTACTTTCAGTTACTAGACACATAAAACAATGTTTCCAAACTTAATCATCTATTTCAATGCAAAGAAGTTGGAGCTTTGAAACCAGATTAAATCCTGTTTAAACTAAAAAAGATTTTAAGAACCTCAGAGGTTATAAACTAAACTTGAGATTATTATCTACGCAATATTTTTTCTTCAGGTTTTTTTGCTGCAGGACAAAAACGTGAGTTAATTTTTTTTCACGCTCCCAGCTTAAAGAACTAAGATTTTGTTTTGAACACGTAGCCAAGAAACCCTTTTTCTGACACAGAAGATTCAATTCAATTTTATATCACTGAACTACTCCATGTATTACTTCGGAGTTTTATCAACATGCAGTGAAAGAAACACAATGATAAGCATAGCTCGAGAGATAAACTGGCAGGTTTTGAGGTTATAATTGCTTTGAAAAGAATGCAGAATAGAAGGAACCCAACAAAAAGTACTTTAAAACAATTTATTCATTACTGATTACTGGAAGCTTTGGAACCTATCCAAGCATCCCAAGAAAGTCATACTCTTTTTTTTTTTTTTTTTTTTTAAGTTTTAAAGCATGCACTGAAAAGAGAGACAAAATGGTCAGATCCCTGGCTTGAATGACATGCATCTAAATACCTGAAGTTTTGTCTGTTTTATTCCAGATTATACCATAAGTACCCACTGCTAATTCTTGGTTGGGCAGACTACCTGCCTGAAAAAAATGTTGCTGTATATAGTTATTCATATAGGTTTTATACTGAACAGAAACAGTTTCCAGACTCTGAAATATAAAACATTCTCACAGAATATCTGCAAAATTCTGCTATAGTGCATGTATTTAAAGATGCAGAATTTTTGTTCATGTGCACTGTGCACCACATTAAAAATGCTACATAGATCACTTATCTATATGATATGAGATGCTATTTCAAGGCCATTTCCTTCAGCACCTTTATCATCTACTAATTATGAACTGAAAGAGTTGGCAATCTATTGCCAAACTTTGAGAAGGCTGGCACCAACATCAACACATGTACTTCTAAATAGGCATTACAATTACATATATAAAAGAGATACATATTTGTAAAACTTTGCTAGTAATCAGTTAACCATTCATATTCACAATCTCAGTTGAATGAATAGTCACAGTAACAGCAAGGTGTACTTTACCACGTTCATAAAGCTGAAAATGGCTTACTATGTAATGTTCAATTCACATTTCCAAAATATTTCTCACTGATGATTACCCACCTCTATGTGGACCAAAAACTTGCTCTCTAAAAGTTTGGTCTGTTGCCTTCTAAAGATGCTATGGTTTTATTCTTGTTAAGAGGAGCAAAAATAGTATTTTCTATTTTCATATTGCTGTGTAAAATAATGAACACTGAATAACCTAGTTCTGTAAAAGCTATGCATTACCACATTCAAAACTTCCAGAAGCAACACCAGGTGGAATAAAATTAGTAAAGATGGATACTGAATTTTTGTTTATTTAAAATAAGATTGCCATATAGGCCACATTTCTAATGGAGTTGTTAGCCAGCCAAAAGTCACATTTTGTCATGAAATAACAGGGAAGTAATGAAATGCTGCCATATTGGGATGATTCCACTGTGCAGGCACCTTCTATTTGCTTCACACTCCTTAGAAAAGTGCCTTTTCCTGGGAAGCCAGGAACCATTCTTGACTGCACACAGGCATTATTATTGGTGTCTACACATTAAAAACATTCAATTTTTACTCAATTACCGAAAGAGATGTAATATTAAGGAACGATATTAACTTTAAGTTATTTTAAGAGTTCACCAAGAAGGTAACAACAGTAATTTTCACCTCAGGAAGGAATTTCTGAGACACTGCAAAAAATCTTAAAAAAGTACTCTTACATGGAACATTCTTAATCTTGCATAAAGACATAACCTAGATGACATTTTCTCCCACAGTCCCAAATGTGAAGACGAAATATTTCAAGTATCACATACTTAAGTTGCAGTAAATATTAAGGATTAAAACTGTAAGAATAAGCCAAATAATGCTGAAGGACCTTAATTCTCAAGGTATCTTTGTTTCCAAATCTCATTAAAATAATAAATTATTCAACATAGTTCCAAAAGCATTCTTCTAGTTCAAGAACAAACTAAATTCTCGGCTTAGATGTGAAATAGTTACTCTAGCTTTTAAAGACATTTGCTTTACATTAAGCGTAAGTGGGAGTGAATCAAAGCTTTTGGAAGGCTATGTAATCTGAACTGCAATTACTCTCTTCATCCATATAGGTGCTAGCATAGCCTAGGTAATAGAAAAGCAGATGACACAGGCACTAAGAGACACCCAAGTGTCTTATAGAGCCATTCAGCATCTGACCTAGCAGCGCTGGGCGGAACCTAAAAGCCTGCTGGAGCCACTCAGATGCCTGTGTCATGGTGCTCCACGGCTGGAGAAGCTCTTCTTCCCTCACTCCAGCACTTGAGCTGGCGGTGGGCAGATTCACGCTTCTCCTACATGTTTTAGATTTAGAACATGCATGAGAGAGTAACCCCAGGGGGATTATAACTTAATTAAACAGATTCCTACCTTGCTACAGTATACAAGCCTGATGGCATGTCATAAGAGTGAGAATTTCCTTTTACAGAAGCAGTGAAAAATTAAAAATATCTTTCAAAATAGGCACGGCTGATCTTTTTCAAACACTGAAAGAATTTTCTTATTTCACTGGATTTCAGAGAGAGTACAGGCATTTCCCTCTTAAAGTCATTATGACTTAAATTGTTTGTTCTCTCTTTATATTCCCATTCCATTTGCTCTTTTCAAATTAGCTCTATTTTTTCTACCTATAAAAGTATTTGCTATATTACATGTATTGTATATGTATAAACATATGTATTTTGTGGTATCATTTATTATATTCTGTAGAGACAAATAAATTCAATCACAACATTTTTTGGTAAGTTATATACAAGAATTATCTTCTGGGTTCCAATTAGTCTTCCTCAGATAAACTACTCTCATGCCAAGAAAGCCATTTTGATGGTGCGCTTCTCCAACTAAAACACTGTGTAAGGACCAACTGTTGCAACAGTGACAAAAATATTCCCTCAGCTAAGCTTACTCCTGCCAACAATAATGTTGATACGCACAAACAAAAGTAAACAAAAAGCAGCCACACTGCTTGGTACTACAACTTCAAACAGTGTTTATTTTTGCCAAATACAGGGCAAAATAGGAAATGCATATATGTCAAGCTACCTAAAAGCTAAATAAAGCTAAGACAACTAAAAACTAACCAAAACCGATGGTATTGGATCTAAATTCCCAACACTAATAAAAGCCCTTGTCTATAATGAGGAAATGCAATATTTCTGTAAGAATCAGGAGAGTAGAAAATTGTTTATATGAGGTTCAGAAAAAGGATCTATTTCTGGATTCTTAATAGTCATAGACATCACAACTGTCCACATACATTGGTTACCTACTCCAAGTGTGAAATAAAATGCATCTTTTTAAACTGCTTTCAGTGTGGTTTAATCTAAGGTGCGTTAGTTTACAACTGAAACAGGATAAATAACCTTTCCAGCGTAACAACTTGTTAAACTGCCACACTTTAGTTGCGTATTTCAAGTGTGGGCCCCCCCCTCCCCCCCCCCCGCTTTTTTTTTTAATAGAGAGAAAAATCAGCTCTCTAAAATGATTTATATCACTTACAAACAATTTGGGTTCCAGATTTACAATTTAGCAAAATTTCTGTATTAATATAAATGTATCCCCAGTCTTGATGTTGTTATTTATTACATATTTTCCAGTGTAAAAAGAAGAAATATTGTACAGCATGCTTCTAAGACACTTAAAACTACAAAATCTATTTGGTCTAAGAATGAAAGGTTCAGTGCACCTGAAGATAAGTTGAAAATTTCATTCACCATAAACACTGAAGTTCTGGAAAAGCTGAGAGTATTTTTTAATAAAACCACTTAAAAAAAAAATCAAAAGAAAATACAAATAAGAAGGAATGCAATTACTATTGAAGAGAATATCCAATGTGCAATGTGAATCCTTTTAAGAGCCTTATTTCTACTTTCCAAACTTGTACTTTCAACTGTGCTACTTAAGGCCAATTTATGAGAAATATGTAAGACCATTAGGAAGATACATCATATTAGATACATTCTCCATGAAAAGGAAGGTTCTTTAGCCTAGACGCATGCAGTACCTGTCTGGGATCTGGGCATAAACGATTACAGTCTTCAAATACATAAAGGACTGGTGCCAATAGGAAGGGAATAATCTGTTTCTCCTCTGCATGGAACCTTAAGGATTAGCAAATATAAAACACAGGAAGGGATACAATACAGGGAATTAGACTGGAGACAAGGAAAGCTTTGCAAGGATAAGAATTTTAAAAAAATCTTATTGTTTGCCTACAAAAGGGAATCTCTATTACTGGAGGTTTTTAACAGAAAAATCAAACAAATGTCAGGAATCTGACTGCTGATCTTTCTATGTTGGGATAGAACGATAAAGTAGATAACCTCATATGACCTAACGATCATGATGCTGAAAAATTTGCTATCTAGAATAAATGGGGACAAAATAATGGCTAAATATGTATTACTAATTTTTATATTATTTATTTACTTATTTATGAAGTACAACTCTCCCTGTCTACAAGCAATGTTGAATCTTGCTTACGCCTATCCACAGTGATATTAGGTCAAAAAAACGCTAACCTTAGCACAATTGTTCTCAATAAAACTGTCATTACCATACAGAGAAAACTCTGTATTATACATCCACAGGTTTTGTTCATTAATTTACTAAATCAAAGGTAATTTAATACAGGAAAAGTTTTTGAAAAATTAAAATATAAACTATCCTAAGAAGATGTACAAGTATTAGCTTTGCTGCAAGAGCAGTTAATGCTATCCAGCCTCGCTATGTAGATGCCGTTCATTATTATGTTTATATCAGTGCAATAGACTTACAGCATTGTATCGTTCCCTCATTCTATATTACTGTAAGCAGCCTGTAATGTTCCAAAGGCATATTCATAGTACACTATGGGAAAACTGTTGTAAAGGTTATATCACATGTAAACAAATACTACTCTCAAAGCAAACTATTATCTAATCTATAACACGCTCTTCTGCAAGAAAGGATATACAATACACTATTTTTCATCATACCGACAATGACATTTTAAAAAAGTTCATCACTCCCATGAAGAAACAAAATTCTGGCAGTAAACTGACAGTTTACCAGGCTTAAAACTTCAAGGAAGATCTGGATTCTGTGCGCTTTACAGGGCTGCACTGAATTGACTGACAATTTGACTACTACTGATCAGTGTAACTATTTATAATGCACACACATCTAAGCTTGCAGGATAAAAGGTTTCAGTCATTAGTGTAAAATAACATCCATGTAGACAAACAATTATGTCACAGTAAAGTCAAACTGATTTCAGACAGCTTGATGAAGAAAACTTGTAATTTACAGATCATCTCCGTTTAAAAATCAGCTTTCATGGATGGCAAAGGGGGACTGTTTGAAGTTTTAGCAAGACGATGTTTCTGGATCAAGCTGCAAGCTATTTCTTACTCGTCCACTTTAAAAAGGAAAATGAAATATTCTGTTAACGAGATAGTGTTCATTACTGTTGCTTGCAGTGATTACAAATGTATTACAATTCTGAATACAATGCGTTTATTGTTGGATAATAGTGATTTAAATTTGTTAGTTTATTAGCTTTTAAACAATTAATATTTACTGAATGTAGATGCAGCGATCATTCACAGACTGTGAATACTACTTTAGTACTGCTTTAATCAATTACATCTCCACAAGACATAAAATGCATATACATACCTCTCAAGAGGTGTGATTACCCTAAGGTTTACTTCTAAAAATTTCAACAACAAAGACCTAAATGTCAGTTTTCAGCATTCCCACTCTTGCCTTTTCGACGATGCTTGTCTCATATTACACCAATAGTTTCTCCTTACATGTACTGTAATGTTACCATAATAAAAGTGTATTATTTGGGAAAAACATAACAGATTTTTATTCCAAACACTGAGCCTTAAAAAACTGCTGTTTAAACAGTCGTATAAAACATGGTTTATATGATATTGTAGCAGCTTTTATGGTAAAAAACAGGAAACACTACTAGCATTTGAAGTCACCCGTAAACAGACTGAAGTTGTGTGCTGCTTTCATTTCCTGAAAATATCACGTAACCGTTATCTCCCCATAAGACTTGAAAAAAAAAAAAATTTTAAAAAAATCACTTTTTCAAATGAAAAAACTGCTGGTCAGGATCTCAAGTAATAATTTGGTATTGCCCAGCTTGTGGGTACAATGGCAGCAGATTATCCATAAAACACTGGGCAAAAGGAGGCTTGGCACCAACCTTTCCTCAGCAGATACCAAAGCGGCAGCAATCATTGAAGTGTTTTTACCCTTAGCAACTGTAAACATCTCAAGAAAATCCACCCAAATATTTCACCAATAACTGTACAGAAGACAGATGATTATGCAAATTCTGGGTTTTCATTTAAAAAGACTTCAAGTGATACTACAAAAAAATTGCAGACTCATATTAAATTTGAATAACTAGAACCTCTAATTATAAGCATTCAATAATTCATTTAATCCGTTATATCAGTCAATAATTTCAATGGCATATGTCCATCCACATGCAGACCAGCTGAACTACGTACGTCCATAACTGTGCTGTCTTATTAATGATCATTCTCAATACAAGGATCAAAGACAAACGGTTGAAAAGAACTGGTGATTCTCAAAACTCTATTCCATTACTGTGACAATTAAATGGTTTTATTATTAAAGAAACAGAATTTTGAAAGACCTGATATATCTAAATGTTAATGTATTTCCAATACGAATTGGGAAGCTTTCAATAATTAATAATAATTAATCACATACATAGTTATTTAAATGGAGAAAGTATTCAGCCTTCCTCTTTCTGTAGTAAAGCACAATTTCTAATAGAAATTAATTGAAAGGAAAGGTGAGACTGACTAAGGTGAGACAACTCTCTCACCAGTTTGGTTTAATAATTATGTATTTGGAAGATTAGCACAGTAGATATCTCAAATGAAAAACTGACGAGAAAAAAGTTCTTTATCTGGAAGAGCTGGAAAACACATAGTCTAAACATTGATGTGGTTTACACTGGTTTCACTGTAATTATTAATGTAATCCAACAGTTGAAGAAATGTGTTGCTGTGATCATTTTGCAAAAATACTTCTTTCAACATACTAAAATTGTCATGTTTTTGTAACAGAACAGGTAGATAGATTCTCAGTGCTAAAGGTGCAAAAAAAAAAAAAAAATCCTCTTCTTGTTTCTGTCTTTTTGTATGTCACTACAATTTTGCACATTTCCTGTAAGGGATAGTTTCTGTTCCTTTATTCTAGGAAGTAATGAGAGTTGTCTTTTTATTTTTTTTCAGTCCTCATTGACATTTTTCTTAACATTAAATTGAACAATGTCTTTTTTAGTGATAACTATTTTTTCCTTCTAAAAAGTAGCTGTTTTTTCCTTTGAAATTAGTTAGATTTTTGCAAGCCTTCCTCTTAGAGAAGTCCTCAGCAATTACCGTAATAGCAACAAGAACCTTGATAAAACCTGGAAGTCTTTCACAGCACAAAGATAACGATCCAGCACACATAAGGACTGTGGGCTAAACAATGTCTTCACAGCATGTGGAGAAGTTGAGTCACGCTGAATGTTTGTTTACCTAACCTAACTTGCTAAAACACAAGTTAGGTTGACCTAACCTAAACAAGATTGTTGAACTAACCCTAACTTGTTTAAAAATAAATAAATAGTCTTACATTGATACAACTGTTTTAAAATAAAGATATAAATGTATAAAAATTTTTGAAACAATCATATTAACCAAATTGAAACATTCTTCCTTTACATTCTTAAAATAACAATGCCTTTTATTTTTAGAAGTCAGGATTTCCTCTCTCTACGGAGGTTACAACACAGCAAATTCACGATACCGAAAAGCAGAGAATTTTTGGCCAAGAGGACTGCCTAAATTCTCATTTAATTGTGGCAGTCACTATTAACTCACTTGCAAAACTCAGGAGATTTTTAAAAGGCTCTATTTACCAAGTACAAAGCTATCATAGCATAAAGAAAATACTACGAGACTTCACGGTTTTGTTGTAACAATATCAGTTAGTATTCAAAGACTTTCTTCACATACACCGCTACAGTTACTACAAACTAACACAAACTCTGGAATTTAAATAGAAGTTCATACTATGCCTATACAGAATATATGTAGTAACATCTGAGTAAGAACAGGAGCTGGTGCCTGCTTCAGCAGCAGTGGTATCTCCACCTCATTCCAGGATGTTTCATGCTGCGCTTAAGACATCTCAGAAATGGTGACTCTCTCTCAACCTTCCGGCAATTGCCTTTGCACTTGCCAGGCAGCCAAACAGCAAGGATCTGCAAAACTGCCTATTTCCTTCCCTTTCTTCCCTTCTTTCTTGTTTCTTTTCCCCTGGCAATCAGCTTTCAGTTGTACAGGGAAGAAAAGTATCAGAAAATATAAGGAGTAGTACTAACCATCTTGATACCGCCTGCACTGCGTACTACCCAAGACAGGCTTTGGTCAAGCCCATTTGTCACAGGCACAGAAAGGAAGACAAATGATCAATGAACAAAGATCTTGCATTGGAAAGGTAAAGAAGTAACAGAAGAAACCTTGAAAGATTAGGAAGAGAGATGACCAGAGCAAAGAAAATACACGTAGAACAGAAGCATAGGACAGACTTTGCAGTCTTGTGAGCCTTGAGGCTAGCAGCAAGGGGCCAGGTTTACAAGGGTTAAAGCAGTGAATGGGAACAGCAGTATAGGTCCTTGCTTCCTTTTTGCCTTTGTGTTCCCGAAAAAGTATTAGAAGGTTTGCTCCTGATCTTATTGCTAAGTGAAACAGAGAAGTTTCTAAGATTATACCCACTAAACCAGCCAGGAACCATTCTCTGGATCCGAGGCTAAGCGGCAAGGAAATGGTTCACTGCCATATAGCTGACCTCTTTCCCCAGGAGCAGGGAGATGACATTCCCACTGCTTATTTTAAACAGTCCCTTACACATTAGGACCCAAACCATGCCTGGGGCATCATCTGAAATAGTGTGATTTGGCACAATTCAAACTGTATCAGGAAGCACACAATTAAACAACTAAAAAGCTTACATGATTTTGGGCCAGTGCTCAAGCCTGTATTCTCGTTTTGGTTTATTTAAAGATACAGTTGTAGATATAACTCCAGAGAACCATCACCATTTGGAACATTCCTAACATCAGTTAAACTACTTCACTAACACTTCAATATGGGTGGCATCATTCCCTATTTACAGTATTTATTCTTCTATTTACTACAATCCTTGATTAATTACCTGTTCTATAAAGCACAACGTGATACCTGCAGCACAGAAGTTAATAAGCCTTTTCCAAGCGGGCTGTCAGGAAGGAGCACACTTATTGTTCATGATGTAAACAATATTTTAGATAACAAATACGCACATACAAATATTTCACTCATTCTGTTTGCTGCAGTGATTTGCTGCACAAATCAGATTTCTCCATCTCTCTCAGATCAGGAACAGAGCACTTTGCCTGCACACACTGACTTGGACTAGCACCAAACTACAACTTTTTCTGCAGCTGCCGTCTATGGAACAATGATGAACACAGAGCAAAAATACAGCTGAGCTCCCTCACAGAAATATCCATGAAACAGATGAAACATGGCCATGGTGAAACACAGGAACATGGCTATTTTGGAGAGAGCCTGACCTCTGAGCAACCTTTTTGTCAGCCTCTTTCAGTAAGGTTGTTCCCTGTGGCCATTGAGGGCATGAGTTGCTTCCTTTGCATAGTATCTTTAAACAAACATGTTCTCTTGCTACCTATGCCTCCTGCCACTGCATGTCAGCTTGCCTTCTGTCGCTTAAATTGCTCACTGCCAAAAATATTGAGTATACATCACCTTACTCAAGCTACTTGTATGCAGATTTTAAAAACTCCCAGTTCAGGGCAAGCAGCAAGAGATATACGCAGAGAATCAAAATAAAAACATCTTAACAATACTACGCAGCATTTTTTTCAAATCTAGACTCTTTTACCCAACAGCAAACAGAAAGTAAAGTTGACATATTAGAAACACAGCTCAAAAAGATTGTTAAATTTTACTTGTGTGGTTGCAATTGAAAAAAATCAGTAAAATCATGGTGATTGTAGATCCTGATTCCCAGTAATGTTGCTTTAGTGATTTTAAAAAATCCGAAGACTGGAGGCGGCAGTGTGTGTGTGTGTGTGTCTCATTGCTCCTTTTTTGAGTCTGGCAAGTGGCTGCTGGTGGGGGTCAGCCCACTGCAGCTCAATGCAATTAAACATGAAAAAATCTTAAATAACAACACTTCTTTCTCAAACAAAGAGAACTTCAGCATAATTGATGTAACTTTATTTGTGCTACCACGAGACAGTAATATAACTTTCTCCATTTCCATTAAAAAGATTGGATTTATTTTTCATTGAGACTTCTGTCGAAGGAAGTACTTCATTCTGATTTGCTGCATGTAATGGGCTACCAAAAATATATGTTCATTATGTCTTGGAAATTGATTTTCACTAATACCATGTAAAGACTGCCTTAATTTAAAACAGCCTCTGACTCTTAAATACAATTTATTTTCTCCAAGAGTTAGCTTTTTTACTGTTACTTCCTCAGCATTTTGTAAATATTCTATTACCGCTTCCAGTGCAATGAAGATGACGCAGAGTCCAGCAGATGTAAAGAAAGAGTAAGTCCAGTAACTCAGACATTGAGAAAACACTCAAATAATTTTGTCACATAAAAATTCTAAAAGTTCATGTGCTATGAAAATCAACACACACTTGTGTAGCTGACTTCTCTACCATGTAGATTAAGAGGTTAATTCAACAGAAATATTTAGAAAAGTAATAATAATAAACACAAAACAGTGAGACTCAAAAGATAAACTGGTCTTCACATCCTGTTGGAGCCATCACATATATCACATCTGCATATGCTGCCTAATTCCCCTGAAAATTTTCACTGGCAGAAGCACAGAGGGAGAGCACTAACAGTTTGTGTCTTCTCGGTTATTTCACACTGAGAGTTTGGGAGCGCTGTTCTACTAACACAGATCCGTTAATGCCACAATTCTCTAAGGCAACATGGGGAGCTCAGCAGAAAGGCTCCCACAGTTCCGTGTATGTTCTCTGTGCAGCACAACACTGTCCACCCCAGTACAGAATTACGGAGCTTCCTGCGAAACATCTAGGAGAAGAACAGTGTCAGATGGTTGACAGGCATCCATTTATGTAGATGCTTCACGAACAGATTGCAGTTCTCACCAAGGAGGTTGAGACCTGGAGCAGAAACTTTCATGCCCTTCAGGGAACAGGCAGAAAAAGGATGATGAATCACTAACAAAATCAAGTATTTTTTTCTAGTTCCTTTAATTAAAAAAAGATTTAAGACAGTGACTAAAGAGTCCCTTGCCCACAAGCATTCACTGTTCTGAAGCTGCAGTCTTACTAATTCTGTGCCATATACTACATCTGGGAAAACAAACTCCTAATTTAAGAAAGATTAAAAGAAACCAATTCAAGAGCCAATTTTACACACTATTTAAGAAACAAAAAAAGAAACCCAAAAAACCCAAAACCCCGCATTTCTATGAGTCTACCACCAGATGTGTTTTAGCTATCTCTGAGCAAGCATTGCATCAATTCAGGAGACTCGGTCACGTATATAACTCAATAGACTACACAGACACAGAACAAGTGTCTTTGATCTTTCTACAGATTGCACAACACGTAAACTACTTACATGCAGTCAAAGTTTCTGTGTATGAGGTAAGAGATCTACAGAGATCTAATAAAGGTAACAAATCTAGAGATCATTATCACGTGTTTATACCTCTACTCTGCTTCCAAAATACACTTCATTTCCTTCAAGACAGATGTCAGTTTAAGTAATTGCTTAAAGATAAATTAAAACTTTTTTTTGCAAAGAAACAGAAAACAAAACAGTTCTGATCAAGACTACTGTTTTAATTAAAGCATTCCCAAATATGTGGTTTCCTCCTGAAAAAGCAGAACTTCCTTACATTTTGAGTAAAGTGTTAAGAGAGATTTTGAAAATTACTTACTCTCTCATCCGCTCACAACATTGATTCTATATTCCAGCAATACAGTAAGAGCCATGTGAAAAACACTTAAGAGCTCTTTTCTACTGAATTTCATAGAAATGTGAATTTTTTTAAAGTGTAAGCAGCATGTTAGTTCAACTTTTAGTACTAATAACTAGTTTGCTCCTTGGTCAGTTGTCTATTTTACTTCCATTTATTAATAACTAGGATCCTTATTAATAAAGGATAAAGAGACAATACCAAATAACAAGATTACTGGGCTCCCTAATCCTATAATGAATATAATCAGGAGGAGATTATAGCAGGAGAAAAGGCTGAGGGCGCTTATGTTGGACACCAGTTCAGCATGAGCACACATACCTTGAACCAGATCCGTGCAGGGAGTCAGATGGCTAACTTAAAAATAAGAACTCATAATATCATGTTATACACATTAATTCCCCATTCAAACTGTGGCTTAGAAAAGCCAAAATACTAAGAGGAAACTGTCCAGAACAGCCATAAAGAACATTAGGACAGAAATGTCTGTAAACGCTTGTTTTATGCAAATTTAGCATCTCTTTGTAGATCTGAGTAAGGCATGGGAGGTTTAAAATTCATTGTCCATGACACCCAAAAGGATTTTCCTTGCCAAACACCTGTTTGGGGATAGGAAAACAGCATGTTTGTTTGTTTGTTTGTTTGTTTGTTTTTTTAACATGACAAAAAAAGGGGCAGCTTTCATATAATACTACTAGAGATATGTATCGACTTCTAGATAGTGAGTCACTCGGGAAGAGGCCATTTGGGTTTCTAGGCCTTCCTACCTGACAGTTTCAAAGCTGGACTGTACAACTTCTCAAACACAGTCCTAATCATTAGGCTAGGACAAGATCACTAAAGAAACAGAAACCACAAAGATGTATGGGATCACAAACAGATCACAACAAAGTTTCTGTCTGTGTAATGGGCACTCAACAGAAACTGGACAGTTAAGAGATTAAAAACAAAAAATCCTCCTGAAGGCAAAGGCCTAAACTAAGATCCCCCTCCCCAAACATCTTGTCAGCAATATTGTTTCTTAACAAAAGTGCTTGTAGCTGCTATGTTTCCATTTGCATCCAGTACGTCCTTTAGTGACACGTATGCACTGAAGGAAAATCTCTCGGCACACTCAGGCATAAAGATTAAACATATGTTTAAGTCTTCTGTGAATCTAGGAACACTTTCACAGTACTAGGAAAACCATTTAAAGAGAAGCACATGAATAAGCCTTAAGGTTAATTTTTTTTTTTTAATTGATTTCAAAAAATAAATGCACTAAACACAGAAATTGCCAGGTTGCAAAAGGAGCTTTAGAGTGCATGTCTCATACATACAGAAATACAATGTTCAGGACAGAAAGTTGATAGCAACAGATATAAATAGAAACTTAGGAGTTGTAGAAAACCACTAAGGAAAGCCAGAATATATGCAGAAATATTACTGTCAGCATATTTACAGCACATTAAAAGTTTTGCTAATACTTTAGGAACAAGGAGAACTATAACAATTCTACCATTCATAAATATTTATCAATCACTTTTCTTCCCCCCCCTTTTTGGGAAAAGGCAGTATTAGGTATTAATGATGAAACACTTTCTATTCTAACACCAGCTGAAATGGATTTTGAAGAGGACTCACTGAAGCTGCATACTTACATTGGCAAGTCCAAAAAAACTTTAAAGCAAAACTGAAAGAGCTGTAAAGTCAATGGTTGGGTGCTGGAGCAATCGAGAGGAGGAAAAGTAATGTGCTGCTTTTTAAAAAGGGAAACAGAGCTACCTGCAGAACTGTAGACTTCTCAAAATAACGGAAGAAAAGATACACAGTTCAACACATGAAAACATGAAGGACAGTACTACTGTTTATCTACCACCTTGGCTTATGGAAAAACTAGATAACTTGGTAATGTAATGAGGAGACTGTACAAGCACAACTTGTGACACAAAGTCAGACTGTGCCCCTGGAAACATGGAATGCAAGCTGCTCCAATGGAACAGGGACTCTGTTCTGAAAAGCAATGATGAAATTTAGCTAATGTAGTGGGTAATTAGATGAACACGCACTCCTACTGAATTGCTTTTGCCATAAACTGGGGAATATCAAAGCAGCATACGGATTTATTACCTCTGCTTTTGGCACTGATGCAACTGCAACTGGAAGTCTGTACTCATACCTAGCATTTAAAATTCAAAAAACTAGGACACCGGAGAAAAGATTCAGGGAAGAATGATAGAATAATTAAGGAACTGCAAAATATGCTCTCCTGTACATGGTAGCAGGGGATTAAACTGTTTAATTTCTAAAGGAAGGTCAGGATGTGATTTGATCATTTTTGATAAGCATCAGTACAAGAAAATGAAATCTGATTATCTATTGATTCATCTGCTTTGCAGACAAAGAAACAGCAAGTTCCAATTTCTGACAGCTGAGGCTATGTAGAATTAGACTATACAACAATTATTTTGCTGGTCTAATTTTTTTTTTTTTTTTGCTTATAAGTGCTCACTGAAAAACAAACATGGTAGTGCTATTTCCACATTATTGGATTTTTGTTTCTAAAAGAGATGCTCTGTTTGAAAAGGAATTAATTCAGACAACTCCTATGGCCTTTCTTATACAAAAAAATATTAGAACAAATTACCATAACGTCATACTCTCTTAATCAACAACACTCAGAGTCAGGCTAACCAGAGAAAGCTAACAGCTTTCTTGGGACTCTTCTCAGAGCATCTTTTCCCTCCTCCCCCTTTTTTTTTTTTTTCTTTTTTTTTGTTCTTTTTTTTTGTGGTTTTTTTTGTTTGGTTGGTTGGGTTTTTTTGTTTCAGGATGACAAAACAGGTATCTAATACATCAGGTATCTGACATTATCCTGCCACTCAATTTTGGCATTGACAAGACCTCTAACGTAACACTCTGTCTAGTTCTGGGTGCCCAGAGACAGTCCAAGGAGAGCACCAAAAAGAGTTCTGTAAAATGTGATATAAAAGGAATAATTTAAAGAGCTAAGCAATGATTAGGGGAAAGAAAATAGATCGAAGTCTTGGACAGTCTTTAGTTCTGTTAGTCAGGCAGTAAGGAGTTTATACAAAGGGGATTTAAGTTAAATATTAATTAAGGATAGTTTAAAAACTGGCAATGACTTTTTGGAGAGGCTGTGGCATCTCCATCACTGGAGGTTCTCAGAACAGGTTAGACAGAGAAGAAGGGTACAGATAGAGCTGATCTGGACTTGGAGGAGAGGAAGGCCTTTTGGGTGTTTCTATCCCTGTATCTAGTGTCTTCTGAAAGACACAAGAAAAAATTACTTGCGGTTCAGAGTAAGAAAAATAAAATATATAAGGCACATTCCTACAGTTTAATGTTCCTTTCTGTAAGTCACATTCCTGTGACTTTCCTTTCTGACTATCTAAAATTCCCATTGTAAATTCAACTGGAGAAATACTTCCCCATTTTTTATCCTGAACTATTGTGTAGAGCTCCTCCGCAACACTACATAGCTGCCACATTTCACAAGGGAAGTTTTTGCATCTCAGTGTGGGTGAATGCATGTCCACCCCCACCCAACTAGTACCGACAGATTATTTGACAGTTTAAATTCAGTCAGACCTATCTGCCTCAAGAATATTTTTAAACATCAAGACAAAAGCTGCTTTAGAGTTTAATATGTCTGGGATGTCCATCTTCAAAATCGTATCTTTAACGGATGAACATTGTCAACCTTGAATTCCTGCACGGGTTTGCCTGTCTTCAACTATCCACTCTCATCTTCCAAGACTTAAGTGTTTAATTTTTCCAGTACAGAATTTCACACTCACTAAATCTCATCTCTTTCTCATACAATGGGATTGATGTTCGACAGTATTGTTCTCAGGGTCAATAAGTGACTGAAACTTTTCCCATGGCTCCATCCCTCTGATGTTGGGCTTTACATAGGTCCCCTACTGTTTTTGATGGGATTTAAGCTCTCCTGGTGCTAAAAAAATTCTAAATGCTTTTGTGAATACATACTGACTTAATCATGTCTCTGAATATTTAATTTCAAGTGCTGGTTCCTGCCTTCTTGCAAAAACAGTATCACTCAATATATTTTTTAAAAAAATCTTTTTTAATGTACTTTTTATTCATTGTGCAGTGCTACAATTTTCAGTTGCACAACTGTTCCACAATTGATGCTGGAATTTTAAGAGAATGTAGTTTTTAGAGTCATCTTCTTACCAATGCCTTAAACAAGACCATAAAATAGATATAAGATTATGATTTTTTTTTTCCTTACTTAAAGTCAGAACTGTTAAGTTATAAATGCTGCAGAAAAGAAATTTACACCAAGAACAAAAAGGTAAATCAGCTCCTTGAAGCTACTGGTTCACAGGGTAATTTCATATAGAATACCATACTAAAAATATATTGTTTACAGCAAAGAAATTATGGCTTCCTGCCTTTTATAGAGAAATTGAAGTCTTTGGCATGAACCACAATATTTTGAAGAGCGCTACAAGCAAAGTCAAAATTCTGTTCCTGCCAGGGGAAAGGCAGCTGTCACATTAAACTAAGAAAACTTTTCAGACCTTCATCTAACATGTAAAGAAACCCTTCTAAGTTCTAATAACAAACGAGTCATTGTAAAATAATCTCATTTGCTTGAAGTCTCAGCCATTTGGCACCCAGCCAGCTGGGAGTGAAGCGCCAGACACTTAATACATGAAGATCCTAGCAACTAGAAATCTGCAGGGAGCAGGAGATTGTATTACCAGCAACTGAGTGAACAAGATCTCAGATATTAACAAGGAATACACAGAATTCAGCTTTTGTGGGCCTTCTTAGTCTTTCGCGATAGATCAGAAGCAGGAAGACAGGCAGTAAGGTTCATAACCAAAGGGGGCAGAAACCTATATGTCACGTAAACTACACGACCCTACAAATGTGAAGTAAAAATGTTAAGACTAACTTCTGATGAAAGGAAAATAGAGGGAACGACATGGACGGCCTCATTCATCACCATTTTAAAACCCAGTTACTCAGTTAAGCTGTTTGAATTTTCTGCTCATAGCTAAGACAGTCATCATTTCTAGCAAGACAAAAAAAATTTTTGAGTTTTCTTGGTTGAACTTTCAAATCCTCTTCCCCCATCCCCCCCATCTTTCTTACACAGCAAAAGAAAGAGGCAAGTAAAGTGACATGTAACTAAAAAGAGTAATTCCATTTTTTCATTTAAAAATAGCGGTGGTTAATCCATTTAGCTCTGACCGCATTCATTTTTCTTGAGTGCTGTAGCAAGCCACGAACTCTCAGTGCACACCACGAGGAACAGACTCCTGGCCAGTGCAGGATTCAGAGAATATGCCGGAGTCCAAACCAAGCCAGACCAGCTGCAGCTGGGTGCTTCTGCTCTACATCCTCTATGTGTGATACTCACCCAGCATTCCCCATGACCAATTTGAACGTTCAAGGTGCTCCACACACAAATATCTACTGCAACATGCTCACTACCCACATGCCACCTAACACCTTTGCTCCCCCCAGCTCCCAACATTTTTACCCACTGCTCAAGCACTGAAGCGGTCACTACAATCATAAAATCATTTCATGATCATTTAGAAACATAAATCTAAGCATTTTCCCACGATATGTTCAACTGTTTTGATTCTCTACAAGTGGCAGCGTTCTTGCTATGCATCACTAAGCCATGAAATAATAGATGGATGTGTTAAGATTATGACAAACACCCCTTTCATTGTATCAGTCTTCTGTAACTACAGAAAATTTGGGTTTTTTTCCTTTGCAATGTTTATGAAAGTATTTTAGAGATAATATTTGTGCTTCTTAAATGGCTTCTCTTTTTTCCTCACAGCAATGAATACTTTTACTCAACTAATTATGTATTATCAGCAGGTAATTTCACCTCAATTATTTCTTACCTCTAAAACCAGTGAGTACACAACTGCGTGAGAACAAAGCTATAAACATTTCAAATAAGCACCCATCTGAGTACAGTGATCCAGCATGCTATCTTGAACTGCCTACATGTATGGCTTCAACAACAACAAATGACATTTCAGAAGCCTAAAGCAATCACCGAAGAACGCTTCATGGGTTATGTCACCTTTGATTCACTTTAAGCAATGTACCATTAGAAGCATACGTTGATCATTAATTGCTATGTTCCAACAAGGTAAATATGCACTTGAAACTGGATACGATGAACTGACAGATCAATCTGACTTTTTGGATAAAGTAAAATGACAGGGTAAAATGACAGAGGCCATGATTTAAAAGCATCTAGTAATTGCTCTTATGCATGATAAGTTAAAATTGACTTTTAAGAACTGTATTGTCTTGGTTCACATTCATTTCTTATTGTTGTGCTTACCATTTGTAACCTTCACCACAGTTGTAATCTACATGTAACCTACAATGTAATCAGAAAGCTAAGAAAAAAGTCAAATGGAAAGAATGAAATATATAACTGTCTGTTAAGAGGATGCATGCAAGCAGAAGTTTTGTTCTGTACAATCAACTATATTTTCCCCACCAAATGACTCACCGGCAACATCATTTCCACTATTTTGTCACCTATGCACAGAAGAGAAAGGTTTTTTTTAAAAATAAACTCAAAATCCAGTAAAACGAGAACAACAACAACAACAACAAAAATCAGCAAAGAAAAAGCTTAATGAAGTAGAAACAAAATGTCTGTATTATTATGGAGAGTCAAATCTGAATATAGACCAAATTACTAGGGCCAGAAAAAAATTCTGCATGCACAGATGTGGATTTCATATCCAGAGACAGGTGCACATTCAAATTACGTGCAAGTTTACATTGTGTTTATTGGTTTCTGACCATTCCCTCTTTCCCACTCACTGGTCCTCCTTTGGACCTACCTGATTAGAGACTGCAAATGGTCGTCACCCACAACCAGAAACCTGGTTGTAGCAAGAACCTCTGTATACAGCCTACGAAGTCTGTGCAGATAACCTCTTTCGGGAAGCCAAAGAATTCACTACTTGGAAAAAGTTACATTTCAGAAAAGCCATAACAACTGCTCATGTCTCACGACACAGCACAAAATACAAATATGCAAGGTGGGGCTTCTAATTTCAACCACTTAAAAGACAATTAAATAAGCAGTCTAGAAATCTTCTTTGCAACCATTTATTTTTATTTTCTTGTAAACGGAAGAAGACAAAGTGTTTAATGCTCTTTAGTGCAATGATAATACATCTATCATTCCTCAACATCACTCAAAATCATTCCAACTTGCAAACTTGCCTATATTTTGTTAAATCTCTCGTCTTAAATACAGGCCAGTTCCTTTTTTGCTCTAAAGTTTTTACAACCACAAAAGTGGAGGAAAATGACCACTCTGCAGTGGTTGTCTCAGAAAAAAGAGTCTGGGCAAGGACAAATCACCAGTAGCTTAGTCTGCCTACCGGCTATAAGAACCAAAGAGCCCATGCCAACTTTCCCACACCACAGCAGCCTCCTCCTCCCTTCCCCCTGAACTACATCTGGCTTTGAGAGAAAAGCACTTAATTTCACCCAAAAGCCCACACAACCAAAACAATTGAATCATCTGATCCTGAATGAAACTGGTTGTATTTATGAAAAAGCTGAAAGGGGAAGAAGAAAAAAAAAAAGAAAAAGAAAAAGAAAAAGAAAGAACTATGCTGTTAAGAGGAATTTTTAAACAGAAAGAAGTCTTCACACTGGTATTTGAAAAAGTAAAAAAAAAAAAAAAAAAAATCATTCTGCCAATGATTACTTCTGCCAAACTGGGAAAAAATCCTTCTGGTTAAAATGAAATATGCATAAATATACAGGAGTGACAAAAGACTACTTTTTTGCTTTCAGAGCACTATAATTTTACTTAAATGGTAGGTGTTCTCTCTGAACAGAATGGCATTTCAAAGAGACATCCAATCCTGTATTTCAAATGCAGCAGCCATCTCTGAAACAGGGTCTTTAAGAAAATTTCAAAATAGCAAAAAGCAAATTAGTGAAAAAAAACTTATCAACTGTATTTTGAATAAAAACATAATCATCAGGAAACAAATGCACCTCTCCCTACCCCCTTCTCCTTCCTCCAAAGTCTGTGCCTGCATAAAGATGTAAGAAGCCACTAAACCACAGAGTCCCACGCCTGCCGACCGCAATGGCTAAATAACTCACCATGTATCAGCATGATTTCACACGAATGCCTTCCCTTGACATTTGGAAATAAATAAAAATGTATATAACAAAGTGATCACTGAAATTAAATGAGAACATTTTAAAATCTGTATCTTTTAACAATTATTTTTTCTTTACTGAAAAAGGGGAGTTTATGTCCTTATACTAGCATACAATGCATCTCTTTACAGAGATGGCTTGCGTAGATCATCAAGTCGGAGAGCTTTTTTCCCTAATGACAAAAATAGCAAACTTGCTACATAGATTACTTTTACTAATTAATTCTAATTGTTTACCCTTCACAACTATGATTAGAGGGAGAAGAATAAGGAGGTAATATGGAGGATGAATTTAAATAACAAGAACAGTAAGTTTGGCCAATGCCAGTGAACGAGTGTGATGAGAGGAGAACAGGGCACAAAATTCCTTGAACACAGATTCCAGAACTACTTCCAGAATGAAGGAAGATCCGGGTCTCATTCCCAACAACCACTTCAATCTCTCCTACCCCTAAAAAAGAGCAGAAAGGAGGATTTTAGACTCTGTTTTCCAACCACAGTTCCTTGCGAGGCCTGAGAGTGAAAAGGGGCACGTGCTTCACATTTATACCCACAATTATAGTATATCAAGGGCCACTAATGGCAGTTCAAATTCAAACACTTCTTAGGTTGTTACTTTTATTTACTTGTTTCATCTATGTCATACTCACTTTTTTAAATATTAGTGACTTCCGTTACACATTGCTACCTAGTAAAACAGATAATATATCCCTTCAGCACCAAGAGACAAATTTTTTTTTTTTTTTTTTAATATAGCATAAAATCCTAGCATACTAGACCTGACTAGGCAAAGGTACCTTTTACATGGCTTTTAGCAGCTACAAGGTGCTGCAAAAATCCTAGGAATGGATGAGATAGAAAAGTGGAAGACAACCTAGTGGTGTTACAGAATTGCTCAAAAGAACAGAAAACGATAGCCTAGAAAACAGGACAGGCACAAATATGACTAAATCCAAAAGACTTTCAGCACCTGCACCCTGATGTCTGATACAAGCCATCTACAAGTTTTCTTTCTACCACTAAGATTTTTTAATTTTTATAAAAATTATTATAAAATGCAGTGGAAAACTAGGTTTCACTACATTCTTCTTGTCATCTCATATACTTCACATGCGTTACCAGTACGATTCAGAGATGTTCCTGCCCCCTTTATCAGGTCAAACAGAAGTTTATAAAATACTGACAGCAAATACATTTAGACTGGCAACTCAGAGAAATGGAGCAACCTCTTTCACCCTCTTTTGAACTCACCATAAACTCTTTCAGAAACAACTCTTGTGTTCACAATTACTTACTAAATTAGACATCAACACTCTGCCTCACCATATCCGGCGGAAACATACTGTTACATCATAAACAATGATCGGCTGACCTCACATTCAACAGAAACTGGATCATAAAAGAATGTTTTGAACTAGATTTTAGAAGTCAATTAACAAAGATGATTTCCACTGAAATCAAAAGATTTGTGCTAATTTATAGCAAAGCAGAGCCCAGATAGAAACACCATTTTTAAGACATGTTATGTGAGGATACAAGGTCCGACGTTAAGTTTGATATTAAAACTTTACAGACTTTTACCAAGAAGTACAATGTTGCATTTAATCTTAACCAAGTATAAAACCTAAGTGTGAAAATGGAGGTGTGCCCCTAAAAAAATCTATACCTTAGGTTCTAGGCATATTCGATAGAGAGGGATCTGTGCCATAGTACAAACCGCTGGTAAGATTTTGATGTGGGTATGATGCATAACCCCTACACTCCACTGTCAATCAATCAATAAATTATCAAATTGATTAGGTGCAAAGAAGATAGAATAAATACGATGAAGGAAATGGGTAGTGTATCTTATGGGATGAGACTAAGCTTTGTTTGGTTAATATGTCTCAATGAACCCAAAAGAGAAAATAATAGTAGCTTACACATATATCAAGATCTAGAACAGAAGGAAAAGAACAAGCAAAACCAAGATAAAGGCTAACAGAAGTGACTATCAGGTGACTAGGAAGAGAGTCAGGAGTCAGGATGCATATTGAAAGAGGATTCCTTAGTTTCAAAGAAATTTATCTTTTGAATAGCTTTTCCAACTAAAACCCCAGGGGCAGAAAGCCAAATCTTTTTAAAAATCAAGTTTGATAATTTCATGACACAAGTTAAATGATACGATTGTCTGCATCAGCAGACAATAACACAGGAAATCCTTTTCAGTCCTAGAATCCTATTTGAACACAAAGGAAAAAACATGTCCATGTTGCTACTAATCTTACCAAAATACTAAGTTATTACTAATCTGTTAATCAGTTTTATCCTCTTAGAAGTAGGCATAATAAATAAGCTGCAGAGGCAATGCAAAATCTTTTGAACCAAGTTAATATTAAAGCTGAAATCTGCTGAAATCTCCCAGAGATAAATTTTCACAGTGTTTTATACTATCTTGTGGTAAAGAAATAGTGTAGAAAGCATTAATTTCTACTAATGTGTAAATATTTTAATACATATGATAAATAAGATAACTCAAATAATGCAAACTTTCCTCCATAAAGTTCTCAAAGATTAATAGAAATATGAAACCAAACTCATTGACTCTATTTTCATCAGCCCAGGAATTTTTCCTTATTGACCTGAGAATTTTTTGTAACCTTTTCCTATATAATATACCTATCTGTATTACTGTAATGGCTCTTTGCTGTTCTAATATCTATATACATTATGAAAATTTAATTTAGATATTTTTTACAAGCTATTTCTGCTAATGTTAAATGTCCAAGTGAAAGATTTACTTCTGAGGTGCTGTCTCACAGGTACACTGGAATTACAATCTAGACTGACCTACCTGCTTGCAGGTAAAAAAAAAAAAAAAAAAAAAAAGGGAAAAAAAAATAAAGCGCTGCTGCTGCGATGATGTAGGAATACAAACAATCCTCACCCTTTGTTAATACTTCTCTCTGTCGCACAGGTTCTAACCTCCTTTTCACTGAAACTGTAACATGGATTAACATTACTAAGAAAAGTTCAGAACAACTGTTCACAACTGTACTGAGTTGTAGAGCCACTGCTTCTACTTTAGCCCTAAAGAAGGGCTGGCATGATTTTTCCAAACATACCAGTTAACACAAAAAAATGTTACCTCTTCCTACCACAGAAGTCAAAGACCACGGTTTTAAATGTTTTCTGTCTTGTTGTTTAATTTTATAATGAAACTGAATATAAATCTTTCCTCGTCCTTCGGAATTCTTTTCATTTAACATTACACTTTCTCTCTTACATTCTGCCTTCAGCCAACCCTACAACAGAGACTACCTTCACCAGGCCTCACTACCTCTTTCCAACAAAGCTTCATTGCTACCACTGGCACCCATACCTTCAAAATATCATTCAAATTGTCATGACCTCCTGCTTTAAGTTTTATACTCTTCTAGTTTGACAGTACTTTAGCCTTATGGCTTTTTCAATGGGCTGGATATTGCAATTTCCCATACCTATAGGCAAGTGCTACAAGACTCTTTCTGACTAATGTTCTCTTCGTTCTTCTGCATTCTTCATATGAGAGTGATTTCATCTGTTTAGACAACTTGAATTATTTTAAGTTTATTTTTAATTTTTTATAATTTCAATATTTTGTAATTTTATAATTTACATTTATTTGTTCTTTGTTAAATAATCTATTCGTATGTAGTTATTTTCTTAACTGCATATCTTTGCATTTCCAGCAAGTCTTCTGACAACTCCCTCCACATGCTTATCAACTTTAATCTAAAAAGACTCAAAAGTAAACTAACACAAAGCAATTTCATTGGGACCGACGGGTTATACTTGAAAACTGCACACATTGTTAAAGAATGATCCAGCAGTGTTCATTTTTGAAAAGGCAGCTTTCTGCATTAATATTATCTTAGTCACGGTCTTCGAAAACAGTCAAACCAAACTTATAGAAAGAGGTTACAATAGCACTAACATATCCTGCATTTACACTACAATGAATGCAAATATAAGTGTTTAGCAATACCGCTGCATAGAAGTAAGCAGCATTTTGTCACAACTTGAGGAGCAACAATAAGGGGTATCAATCTTCGGGGTTTTTAAGTTTCTTTTTGGAAATTCAGTTAATACTTTGTTTTTTAAGCACCTCAAGCTAAAGAGGTTGCAGTAACATCACAAACCTTTTGATTGCCTTCTGATTGAACAGTGTATTTGCCTGCTAAATCTACCCAACACAATACCTAATCACTTGTTGCCAGAAATTCCTCCCCGTGGGAACTTCAGTCTTCAAGCAAGCAAAAGGCAAAGTAGTGTTGCATTTAAGTCTAAGAAACTGAAAACCAAAATCCAGAGTTTGAATTTCTGGAAAGTCAAATTTCCCGTTTCTCTTTTAAATGAGTATGATCTCTAGCACACCAGTGGTGCAGTTTAAGGAATATTCATTTTGCATTGGTATTGGTACACAGTTGGCATCACCAGGAAATTGGAAACAACTGTTATGCAAAATCCTCCCTGTTCTTGCCTCCTGCTCCTCAGAACCAAGTTACCACAGCAACAAGTGAACATCTACACAGCAGTCAACATGATCAATGCATGCCATTGTAGAACAGAGTCCGCCAACACTGTAACCAGTAATTTAAATATCAGCAAACACAAAGAGTTTTAGGAAAAGTAAAACCGATTTAATCAGAACTTTAGCTGAGTGACTACATGCTTTTGCCTCACAGAACTAAATACCCAGTGGGTGTACCGCACACAGTCAGTCTTGACTTTATTCAGCAGCAAACATTCCCAGCAGAGTATCTGCGGTAAGTTTTAACATCACTATCTTCAGCCCTCTCTTGAGGCTGAAAAAAGGTAAATGTGTGGTTATATATACATATACATACATATATGTATGTGTTTACATCTGTATGTATGTTTGTATACACAGAACAAAAATAAACCAATGCTCAATATTTGTAAGCATAAAGTGAGGGATGAATTAAAGGGATTACAGTGTCACAGGACTAATATTTTTCTTTGGTAAACCATCACTTGTACAAAATGTTAATTCATTACTGCACCTGAAATGTGGAGTAATGCAAAGAAGAAATTACATCTGCTACCCCAGTGAGGACAACTGCAAGTGATAAGGAAATATTTTTCCACATAAAAAAAAAATGTACCCACAGACTGTCTTTATTAATAATCTGTTCCAACCGTGATTGGAACCACTATGCTGACAGAAAAACAGTATATTTAGGAGCTTTGAAGACCCTAATAAACACAAAACGGTTTCAATACTGACCTGATTCACCAGTAGTACTACAATACTGCTGGAAAATATTTTTATTTGGTTTCACACACAGCTGCAGTAATACAGGAGGCTAAATAATGACCACGCACATCAGTTTTCTGGGTAGCTATGTTACAGTCTGTGGCCAAATAGATATTCAACTTTTTCTCTTTAAATGAAAGAGCTTAACAATGGCAAGTGTAAATATTCACCATATAGTCCCAGCTTCATCCACTTACTTCCCGAGCCCCGTATTAACTACACTTTCTACCAAATACACATATTTCCATCATTTCTCTGCCTAATCACATCAGTGAACATTTCTAACAACTTTATTCACATGGAAGACACATTTAGTTTATGAAGATTTTATGTAAAAGTACAAGATGACAAGAATGAGCAGAAACAGTTCAGTCAGGCAGTACTCTGGCAAAAAAAATCTTTACTGAGGTTTATTTCAAACTTTAATACTGAAATAGCATTCATATTCTTAGCTTGTAATTCATGGAAGTTTTTCTTTCTGTAGATTTGAAAAATTCAAATAGGAAAAGCAAGTTTTGTCACCTTCTTATCATGCAGCTAATTAACGTTAACCTTAATTAGGTTAACCTGATCACAAAAGCATGAATAACATGCTCCAATTAACACTAATATCCTGAGTTTAGAGACAGCATTACCTGTGCTAGACTGTGTCAAAAGCCTTCCCAAAGTCCCCGCAACAGCAAGCAGTTTCCCTTTTGGAGTCCTGGGATGCAGAGGCCAGTCTTCGAGCAGGCAGCACTGAGACTCCCAACCAGAACTATGCTGGGAGAACATGCGCGTCACCTTGAATTAGTGTCGTAAAACCTAGACCATGATGTACTGTGTCAAGTGGGCTGGCCCAGTCCAACCTCCCTCAGACACCTGCATCATTCTGGGATGCCAATGCTTAGGTCTGTAACTTCACACAACAACATAAAAATTTACATCCAGAAGATTCAAACAAGTTGCCATAAGAGCAGAAGGAGGGAGCAGTAGCAGGGTCCTGCTGTGCAGCTCCACTGCAACCTGCAGCTTAGGCTTGAGAAGAAGGAAAGGTAAGGGTCCTTCAGCCACAGGATATTGGAGGAAAGGACCGACTCCTGTTGGTCTGCCTCTGCTATGTAAAAGCACCGCACTAATGGCATTTCCTGTTGTCTCTTGCTTGCCACATCTTTGCAACCAAGCCAGAGACAGCATCCCTTCCATTGTACAACCCACCACTCTCATGCCATATCAAGGAGAAAGGTAAAGTTCGTGGGAAAGCACTTGTGTTAGCTAGCATATTTTGCTGATGACCCATCTACCAGCTGCCCAAGACTCCACTATATCAGTCAACATACATCTTGGAAGTCTAGTCCTTTCTCACCTGTTCCACCCACCAAAGCAAGTGTCCACCTAGAGACTAACTGAAGCTATTTTTCCATACAATGCTAAATACTTGCAGAGCTAGATCAGTATTTCATACTATTACATCCAAGAAATTCTTTCAAATCTAAAGCCATACAAGAGCGCATGGTCCAAGCCTATAGCGTCCACAGCCCCACATCGTATTCTTCTACAATATACATAAGTTTCCACAGGAATTTATGCTGCTTGGCACTTATCAGCCATTTAACAGCATGACTGAGATATGACAAGAGAACACTAAGCTGTGAGCCTTGCTGGGACTCCTTGGGAAGGCTGGACTGTTCAGAGTGCATCTGATGTAGGCAGGATCATGTCCATGCTGCATCTAGAGGTGAAACTCTACCTATTGAACTCTGTTCTCCATTGGCCTTCCTAAGGGAATTACTTACAACACAGTGTTAACAATCAGTGAGAAAGGATGATGGCATGAAGCGTGGAACACACCGACAGAGAATCATTCAGGTTGGAAGAGACCTTTGGAGCTCATCTAGTCCAACCTCCTGCTCCAAGTGAGGAGCTTGGAATTACCTGTTGGACCATATGGTCCAAAACCAGTGCAGTAAAACCACTATTACCCTACATTCAGAGAATTTTTAAATAAAAATCTAGCACCTTTTCAACAAGCATTTTGTTAAGACAAGACAATGACATATTTGCATAATATTAGATTTCACTCTAAGTCATTGTTCCATTATAACATTTCTGGTTGTATTCGTAGCTGGGGAATGCATTTCTTACACCTTTTTTTGTGTCAATGATATAGATTATACACCTCAGCAGCAAAAAAGATTTTAAGTCTCACAACAGTATGAAATAGCTTGGAAGAATAAAGTCAGTTCTATTAGCCAACAGCAGAAAACATGGACTTTCAAAACACAAGGTTTTAAAGCTGAATACATGGGCAACACAATGTAAATACTTTGTACTCTGGACAGAAAAAAAAAAAAATTCTGACTTCCTTCACTTACCAAAGTCCCCTCTCAGTGGTCTGAAAAATGATAAAGTGGGGGTTTTTTTGTTTTTAAAAGCGCACTCCAACACAAATTATGCATTACATTTACTAATTCCCCTGTAATATTTCCCACTGTATTCTTTCCTTACAGATTTTAACCTAGTATTCTAACAAAATCAAGTCATTGAAAATATCAGAAAGATCTTTATTCCAAAGTGATGGACAGAGATTAAAATATATCTTTTCTCTGAAGCAGTCTTGAAAAAACTGCACTATCTTGATAAGTATACAACACTACCAAATTTAAAACTTGCCTAAATTTTCAGGAGGTTTATTAAATTTAAGGTGGCCATATACTAAACAGGAATGTTTTATCATCAGTCATTCTCCTCCTTAGATATTTGTTATGGAAAGATCAGCAGCAATTTCTGAGTGTTTTCATGCAAAGAACAGAGTACACCTGAAGAACGTACACTCACAATCCCCATGAGCAACGCAGATGTCATTAAATGTCTCTTGTAATGAAAAGGATTGCAAATTGAGAGGTTAAATACTGCTAACTCAAAAGTGTGAATAAATGACATTATCTAGCCATGTATCAGAAAACACAGATGTTTTCAAGACCAGGAGTCTGACATCAGAGGCTTCTGAGGAAAAAAAAAAAAAAAAAAAAAAAAAAACAAACAAACCCAAACCACAAAAATCTACTCAAAAAAATTACATATGTAATCTATAAATCTTAAAAAAAAAAACCCCAAAACAAAAAACCAAAACCAAACACAAAACAAAAATAAAACAAACAAACAAAAAAAGCCCACAGTTTTCTCAGGGGCCCATGGTTTAAAGTTTTTGCTCAAACAGTTTTAGTATCATAACAAAAATCTTATCTTGCAAAAAAATGCTCTAAAACTGAGAAAAACAAATTGCTAAAAGATACTAATAAAGAAGCACTGTGTAAAATGTCAAGTAACTTGAAAAGTTTTAATAAATATTCATGTTGGACTATCCCCTGCCACAACAAAAAGAAAAAAACATAAATATGCTTTCAGCATAAAACAATCATTAATTTCAAGTGGTACTTAATTAGTGAGTCTGGAACAAATTTACATAAATTCTCATTACAATATAAAGCACATTTATTTCAACTTTCTAAGTAAAGCTAACTGTGTGCAAATTAAGGGTTTGACCATTCTGTGTCAGCATGGTGGTTAATGCTTTATCTCCTGTTTTCCAAAGTTCCAGTTTCCTGACACTGTGCCTTCTGCAAAGACTCACAATCCTATCTAGCAAAACCAGCTATACATTGACAAAAAATTGCCAGTGAATTAAACATCTTTTAACAGAAACAGTAATTTTAGCAATTAATTATGATTTTGTTAGTTGCAATTTTCACAAAGTTTGCATTTTAAAAGCTATGCAATTCCCACGTGTTACTCCCTCATCCAGGATAATTTACCACAATGGATTTGGATTTATGGCCCCACAGTGCAACATTCAGTTTATACTTGCTAATGTTACCAGATGGAGGATTCACAGACATGCTCTGTATTCTAGTATTTGAAGCATTTTATTGCACAGCTTTGACAATAATTTTAAGTATGCAAGAGGAAACCTGTGTCTCATCTTCCATTTTCTAGCCTGCAACGTCAGGCCACTACTTCCACCTTCCCCAACGTTTTTCTTCTTATTAGTCCATTACCAATTAATTAACAATTAGGCAGAGCTGCTCTGTGCTGATTTAGCATCATATGCTCCATTGTAATACGGTTTACCAGAAAAGCCCTCATCTTCATAGCTTATATCACTGAGTCATGCCCACATCTTCCTCCCTGCTGGGATCCCCCAGGACTACTGCTACTAAGTACCTCGACCAACTAAATGTTTTACCAAGCAGTTTCTCCACTATATTCCAAAGACGATATACGTCCATGCAATATATACCATTACATTTTATTTCTTAGTTTCCAGAGGTTTATATTTCAGTTATCTTCATGATACCAACCCATATTGTGAGTATCACTGGAATATTTCAGGAGGATATAAACTAATATTGCAGGGTAGCATCCTTCCAAATGCAAGCATAGAGAAGAAGCACTAAAACCCAGAGTACAGCTCTTCCATCTTTGCTGATCTCAGGCAGCAAAAGTCCACATGGAGCAAATAACAAACAGTTGGAAATATAATAAACTGCCTGAGATTTGGCATGTCATGGAAGTTGCCCTTACTTTAACTCCTACATTGCAAAAAAGGGGCACAACACTGCACTTGTTTAAGATGCCCTCAACTTTTTTGTCCCAAGACGTTATTTTACAAAATACTCTTAAAGAGCTTATCGCATTAATCTTTATTTTGAAGTACGTGTATTAAAATTATTTAACTCATTTATTACTGCGTGTGACAAAAATCCAGGTTTCACCTTTAGTGAAGGTATCAGAAAAAAGAAAAACCCCACAAAACTAAACATACCCAAAAGTTAAAAAAATAAAACCTAAACCACAAATCTGATCTTTATATTTCGTAAAATTGTTTGGGATTTTTCACTTGCTTGTTTTTTTTTTCTTCTTCGAGTGTCTCAACAATTAAATCAAGACAGCAAAGCTTTAAAATAAAGTCAAAGCTTGGAAGGAAAGCAGGGTCCACCATGAAAAAAATATAGCAAGCCTCCGAAAGAGAATGACAATTTAGCAACATGTTCTAGGCAGTGATTAATAACAATTTACTGTAAGCTTTCAACATGTGAGTGGCTAGCTTACGGCCTGTACTTTGTCCTATAATAAACTGCCTCAAAATTTTGTCATTTGTTTCCTCATAAAACTTTCCATTTCTCATCCAGCACCAAGGACAGCCCAAAATTTGATAAACTGTTTTGCCAGATTTTGTACACAAAATCCCATCTTCACTGACATAGGTTTATATCGTCTTGTTTTCACCTCCTGTACAGCTATGCAGATTCTGCTATAAATGTAAATGTATCTTATGACAGTTTTACACTTTGGCAGATTGCAAATGCTGTCAGATTAGAGTTGGTGTCTTTAATAAAGTAAATAAGTTACAGGGAATCACTGCAGGAAAGGGCAGTGGGGACAAATGCCTGCATTAGTACTTGATGCTGAAGCTCTCAGCAGCTGAACATTCATGCCTAAAGGCTAGGTGTTGCTGCTTATCATATTAAAACTCTGGTTTACATAAAGCAGTGACATATTTGACTTTTGCTTTTATTACTTTTTTAATCCCTATACAAAAGCGCCAGTATGAAAACATCCATGCATACAAGAGCAGGAAGTGGTACTAGGATCAGAAGCAAGCTATTCTGGGGGTCGTTCTTCTTTCTTTTAATACCAAACTCATTGTTAGCCCATAGCTGAAGCTCTGAGAATACTCTTGCAAACTGGCAAATTTTATATCACTTCAGATTGTCATTAAGATTATGACAGAAATATTTATAGCAACAGACAGGAGACAGTGCAACCTCCTGTGACAGCCCCAACTATTAACTCTTCAATGGGTTAAAGACAATAAAAATACAAAGAGAAGAAATGTATATACGTGTATATATAAAAACACTAAACATCTTTAGTGACAGTTTTCTGTTTAATTTCAGGCAAAGTTGATGTAACAACTTCAAGTTGGTGCTTAAAGGTGGGTGCTATGAATGTGTTCCATGCACTTATCACCAATACACTCTAACATTTACCTTCAGCAAATACTGAGGAAATCCCCTAAAACCCACTGGAAGTAAGCAAATCTCCAGACTTAAAATATGGATAGATGGATGAATGTATTCAGAAATTAGTTTCCTACACTTTCTAAATCCAGAAATCGTTGTGCTGGCACACAGCAGCGCCTGAGGAGAGATCTACATATAAACAACTTTGGACCAGCAATTATCCAAGGCGGCCACATTAGGAAAAAAAAAAGAGAGTTGTGAGTATGTGGAGTATGGAAGAAAAGGGGGACAAGTCAGTATTTCCAAATGGTTTGCCTTCATGCCTCTTATCTCCCTCTACTTCTGTTCCCCACCCCCCCAACACCTAATATGGCTTGTTTCCCAGACAAAACCAAACCATTTATTTTCAGAGCTCTTCATTTGTTTGTACTTCATGTGTTTGTACAGTAGCTTAACATTTCTTACCATCTTATTCTCATCTTACACAACTCTCTTCCTTTCTGCTTCTACTGCTCCGATTTCTTTCAAACAGTTGCCCTCCCTGACCCGGCTCCTATCATTTTACCTCACTTAGTGTCTCCTGAGATCAATTTTCTCCTGTTCTCCACAAGACGACTATGGCAGATGGAACCGCCAAGCTCCAGATGCAGGTAGGTCCTCATACTATCACTAGGTTCTTTAATCCCATCACCATTTTACCAAAGAGAGCTGCTGCACCACCACAGCTTCCACAGCCAACACAGCTTCCTGCATCTCCACTTCGCAGAACTAATCATCAGAGGGAAGCCTTGCTGATAGTTAGATCGAAGATGCTTCAAGTCAGCCACGCAAATTCTTCTCATAGGAGAATCCTGCTGTAATTAACACAAGAAAAGCATCTACAGAAATATTATTGTATTGCAGAAACATTGTTCTACCGCTTGTTTTCCTCTTAACCAGCAACAGCTAAGGCATGAGTCAGAGGAGAGATCATCTCTTAGTCTATCCAAGGAGCACAATGAAAGTCACAAAACTTTTTGTAACGTAACATAATTGCAAACGGTACAGTTTATACAGTTCCCCAACTAACAATATTCTCCACTGAAACTCAACAGTTTTCATAACAGGGCCAGTCTACCTTAACATACACCTCCATATTAACTGCAGTTCTTTTCTGTATCACAAATATCTGGCTATTGCTGTTCTCAAGCAAGGAACTGTAACCTGTTGATTTTCAATCACGAAAAATATAGTTTAGTTTAAAAATACACTGCTTAATGTTCTGAGAAAAATCAGGTGGAAATTATATCAAATTAGAGAGAAATCTATGTTTGGTCCAGATACTAGTCTTGAAGTTGTACACCTAAGGAAAACCAGACGTGACCTGTAGGAAAACAAGAACTTTCTAAGAACACATTAATTTTAATGTCAGTGTTGAGGCAGAGCTACAATTACCATCAACATTAATTCACTCCAAGCGAATGACTAGACAGGAGGGAAGAACTGGGTAAAGTCACTTTAACAGCAGACTTTGTCACTGCTCTAGCCAAATGAGTTCTCCAATGAAGCTAGAAAAAAAAAAAAAAAAAAAATCAGTTTTCACTCTGTCCAGCTGCATGAATTCTGAAATATTCTCTCTCTCTGCAGCAGAATAAACCTCAGATCTTACGGAGCTTTACAGAAAGAAAAGTACATTTCACACCAAAACAGCCAACAGCTACTCATCAGCACTCTGTCAGGGGTTTGAGAGCCCGTGTTTTGGCCCTAGTGCTCCCCAACTCAAATAACAAATTTCAGTTTGTTACGATATTCCCACAGTTTTTCTACAGTGCAATTCCTCCTTGTTGAGCGCCATTAATTCCTGGCTTTCTGTTCTCACTTTAAGGGGAAAAAAAAACAAACCCAAAACACCAAAAAAACCCACAACCCACAGAACAACTCTGTCTAAATCAGTGTAAAAATATCCTTAAAAACAGATACTAGAGTGAAAAACCATCTGTCAATTATGGCACAATAACAGTTTGTATTGATAACTGCAAATAACAGTTCTGCTTTTGGGTCATTTGTCACACATTTTGATGGCTTCTATCATACACACTGGCAGGCTCAAAAGTTGAAAGGTACGATAGCGAAGCTTTAGTGAAATCAGAGCCATCTTTCATTATGCAGTTTTAGGCCTGCTAGAAACAATAGTAAGCGCTGATCTCCTCCAGTAAGTTCATCTACTAATCAGGAAACTGCAAGCAATTTTATTGAAGTCCTGCTAGTCCAAAATTCACTTTTAGGTTCAAGAATTTTAAGCCATTGTGAATACGATAGGAGAGGTTTGAGGTTTTGTTCTCATTAGTAACTTCATTTGCAATCTAATTTCCTTAAGAGCTAATAAAGAAAGCTGTACTATACTGCCAGCCATTTGCTAGCAAGAAGGTTGGCAAAACAATTCTTGCATTGAACATAAACACTAATTTTAATTATTTTAACTTCAATGTTAAATACATGTATAAGTAAAAATGGTCATGGAATAGTTACCAGATTTTAGGTTTTTTTTTTTAAGTTTACTATTCATTCAGTAATAACATTGAGAACCTTATATAATTGAAAAATCAAACCCATTGTTGGTGAGATATCTTTCATATTTCAGAATGGTGACTCTAGCCAATAGCTAGATTTTCTTAAAGAAAAAAGTCTATTCAGTTCGCATAGAATTTCTCTCTTTGCAGTGTAAAATCTGAAATATGTATGTACTATAAAAAATAAGCCAAAAAATTCTGAACTGGAAGCAAACCACATCTATAAACATAAAGAAACATACTGTAGAATAAAGAAATACTCTGTTTTCCTCACCCACAACTCACAGCAATTAAGTTTCATAATCCATGTTTATACAAAATGTCCATACTTCTAATCGGTAACTGTGAACCAGTGCTGAAACCAACTCAGTGAATCCAATTCTTTGTACATTTAAGGACTGGTAATTCCTTGACTCTACATCTACCAGCATCTAGCTCACGGACTGTACTCACAGTCACTTTTCTCCCATCAGCACAGAAAGCGAAGTTTTCTGGATGAAAGATTTGAATAAATAATGCAGAGTCGTTTAACGCAAAGTATTCATTACACTCGAGATGAAGAGCTCAGTCAGCAGCAGATCAAATTTAGTAACTTCAACAACTAACACAGTGGCTTTATTAACACTGTCTTTTAACCCCTGTAAGTTTAAGAATGTGATCTGGTATCATTTATTGACAGTCATCCATCCAACTTAAATGCCAGCCATGTAGTTTGCACCTTAATAGGAAAATATGATAATCTATAACAGGATTCCTTCTGTAATTCCCAATTTCATTGTAATAATTAATTTTAAAAATAACTAGTGCTCCTCCTTTAGAAACTGCTGTCATGTTGATAATCCTTCAGTAGTAAGAGTGCAAATAAGATCATTCCAGTTAAAAAAAAAAAAAGATACAAAAATCTTAAAAGATCGTACAAAAAATAACCGTCAGTAGGCAAAACCAAGGAAAAATTTAGCCATGACAACAGGATTCAATAAACTGTCTAATTTATGTTATTAGTTATATAGCTAGTGTTTATACAGAAAGTATACAAAAATTGAACATCTGCACTATTAACTACGCAGTAATGCCGGGTTTTTCCTTTTTCTTCAAAAGCCGATTCGCACCTGAGAACATTAAGCACATTTTTCTCCATTACCATTTTTGTTACACAATTAGTATCGAGCGGTGCAATACCAAATGTCTGCCAGTTCTCCACGAGCGAACTTCCCAGCGTACACTGCAAGCAGCAATCAGAACACGCACAGTTGGAAGTCAGCGCTCAAGGCACTTCAGTAGTTTAATCAATCTGTGTGCATTTTAAGTGAGTTATCTGCAACACGAATGGTGGTATATACGCAGCAGTGGTTACAGTGTTATTCTAAGCAAACAATAGAGAGAAAAAAAACGGTTTTCATATTAGGGAAATGTGAGGTATGGGAAAAATAAACACAATCAATTCTTTTTTTTTTTTTTTTTTTTTTTTTTTTTTTTTTTTTTTTTTAAATATTCTTCAGGTGGGTATCAGTGGTCCATTGACACTTCATTGCCTCCCATTCCTCTGTGCACTTAACTCATGGTCTGTGCTGGATGTGAAGTTTTAGCCATCAGAAGGCTGTCACTACTACAAGTTATTAAGACACTTGGTTTATAGGTTAACAATACAAATCTGATGTATCTGTATCATGGGCTCCAATAACTGCAGCCATGAAAATGCTGGATTGCTCAACTAACAGTGAAGCTTAGTTTTCAGGATGCTGATATTACATAATCCTAAACTGGAAGCAGTGCGAAAAATACCTTAGTCACCATTTTTTTTTTTGTTTGGAGATTTTTTTTTTTTTTTAAATATTTTGCAGTGTTCCAGATACTTACAGGAAAATTCTCCAAACCAATACAGGCAAAAATGTTAACAGTACTAACCATTTCATACTCACGTATAAGTACTCTGCAGTACATAAAGTGTGTTCCAGTACTTAAAGGGTGGCTACAAAGAGGACAGAGGCTCCCTCTTCACAAGCAGCCACGTGGAGAAGACAAATGGCAACAGGTACAAGTTGCACGGGGAGAGGTTCCACCTCAATATAAGTGCTCTCTGCAGTGAGAGCAATCAACCACTGGAACAACGTCCCCAGGGATGTGGTAGTCCCCATCGAGATGTGATTGGACAGTGTGCTAGATAATCTCATCTAGGCTCTCTTTCCCACAAAAGGTTGGACCAGATGATCTTTCAAGGTCCCTTCCAACCTGGGCTGTTCTATGATATAAAAATCTGGCCACCAGAAAAAGTAAATAAAAGAACACACAAAATACTGTCAGTACTGCTAACAACCAAGCAGTAATGATTTTGAAATCACATGATCAGTTAAATCAAAGGAACAAATAAAGCAATTTTTCATGTTTTCTTTGCCACTAGAGAAGGATAAAATTTTAATATAACAATGTTACTTGACTCTTGGGTTTACGTACACTGGTTCTTTTCTGCCTGCACGTCTACTCTGTAGCTGTTGTCCATCAATTTGAAATGTACTGGAACCACCACGTTCTGCAGGAACCCACTCAATGTCTACTTGTATTCAGCAAGGCTGTAATAAGATATGCATACTCTTTTGACCATGTGTGATGGAGGACAGGTTTGCTGAGATACAATTTTTATTAAACCAAACTAAGTCAAAAATTACTGAATGGCCTGTCATTCTTGATTTTAAAAAACATTTTGTAACATACTCAACTGCAGTACAGATAGCTCCTACAATGAAAGTAAGGGCTGTATCACTTTGGACTGTTAGCAACTCAGACATAAGCCATTAAAAAGCTGGTTTGGATTAGCTTTAACCTGTGTATAGAACTTATTAGAACTCTTTACTGATTTCTCGTTCAAGTATCTGTGCAACTTATTTACTTGGTTGGAGGCCAATGCCTGTCATCAGAAAAGCCATTTAATAAACTTAAGTATTTCTTCAACCTAAATATTTGAAGAAAAGCACACAGCTTCGAACTTGGTTTGCTTTAAGTAAGCTAATCAGGTAACGCAACAAGACATAGATCCAACAAGTTCTGTTTGTTAATAAGAAAAACATTTTAAGGCAATTATTTGAAATTAAAATAAGCATATTTTATCCTTATTTTTAAAGACTAGTAATTACATGTTATAAATTACTCAATAAAAAGTATTTTTCTAAGAGTTACAATTACTAAATTAAAGCAAATTAAAAACACTGTTCCAACTGGCAGTGAAGCAACCTATCTGCCAAAACTGTAAAATTTTGAGTATCTAAACAAACAGAAAGAAGTTCTACTTAAAATTTAACTACTTTCATTATTGTCCAAAATTTGCTAATCAGTCCTTGGTGATAACAACTTGTACTGCCCTCCTAGTGAAACAAACAAACAAAAAAGGCCTCTAATTTAGATACTCTCTGTGGTTGACAGAATTCACATAAAGCTTTTATTTATAGACACACACATATGTATATAAAATATTAATGAAGTAACAGTGGTACATGCAGACATTGCTTACTTTGTCTCTTTCACTTGTAAATACATTTTAAATGAGCTAATTGAGACAACACATTTGCAACTGCTGTTGCTTTTTCTCCTGCTTTTATTCACAATTCAAATCTTAAAATAGCTAATCTACAGCATTCTGGGGATAATCTATGGATACTCTACTTGAAGTGCATTGTTTGAGCATCTGGAATGCTAAAAATCTACTAAATAGCCAATCCCCTAAACATATGATTAGAGAATAAAAACCTGTCTTAGATCTGTTCATAGAAATGGCTTGAAACAGTATATATTGCAAACTGTACTTATTTCTGCTGAATATGTTTTTTAAAAAGTATTGATTTTACTTAGCCTTAATTGAAATCTGGTCTGGAAAAGGACATTCACCTCATCAAATTAACTTACTGAAAATGTAAATTATTCCTGCTAAGAAACTACTTAGGAAATGTGATTTTTAAATATTAATTTAGCTCCAAGAGATCATATGACATCAGTCTGTCTTGATAATGTCTTTGTGCAACATTTGAATTAGATGCCATTTGAGGGGCACAAAAATATTAATTTCCAGACATTAGCCTATAGTCAAGGTTCAACTAGTTTAAAGCACTGTTATTACTGTAATAACAACAACACATTACGGGTAGATTGTTTTAAGATTGTTGGGCTTTTTTAAGAAAAAAGTGTATAATTTGATGTTTTATTCATTTTAAGCAACAATGTTACTGAAATTACCATGAAGAATTGGGTTAACACTGAAATACAGCTGAAGAAAAGATCTCTTCACAAAGTTCATAATGACAAGATGACATGCATTTTATTTAAATTTTGCTCACTGGGACAGCCTCATGAGATGCGTATCTCATTTAAATGAGGACATTTGGATGACAATTGTAAAATTTGACTATGAAATGTAATGACTAAGATCTAAACTGCATGAACTTACAGACATAATTATTCAGCATGTACCATACAGTAGAAGAAAACGAAGTGAGAAGACATATTAATCAAGTTTAAATACGACGACAGTGTGGTACAAATGACACCCAGGAAGTGCTATAAATAATACTCTGCAAGAAGTACAAACTGAACTGCTCTATGACGTAATATTTATTGAAAAATTTCTCAATATATTTACAGGAGTTCCTAGTCATTTGATAGGACTCAGCCCCACCACCATCACCAGCCCAGGAAGGTCACTACTTTGGAGGTCATGCAGGCCATTAGGGCAAATCCTAACTTAGGTACTCTAAATTGCATTGTTCTTAAACTTACTTCCCACCATCACCATGCAGAAGAGCCTAAATTATTTTAGGTATCTCTCTTCGGTACCCCCCCAACCCTTCAGCTGACCCTCTTACAGTGCTACATTTCTACTCCACCGGGGTAGAAAACCTGTTAATTGTACTACCATTTATATATATTTTAGCTTATTTCAACTTAACATTACAATATGATCTCTGCAGACATGGAAGGAATTAACTTCACGCTAAGAAAAAAAATTAAATTAGCCTCAGAAGAGCAGCTATAGTTTCGAAAGTCTTAGGAACCCCTTTTCAGTTTTTCCCTATGTATTTTGATTCTAAAACAGTGGTTCTTGGCTTTCATTACACAAACTCCATGTTACAACAGACGAAAGCATTGAAGTCCTTATCCATCGAATCATAATCGAAGGTAAAGAGGCTACCTATATTTAATATGTGTACAAACACATTTTTAAAGAACGTATACAAAAAGATTCGAAGACCTGCTGACTGACTTGCTGATTGAATGTTTGCTTGACTGTTTACATAAACCAGGGGTAAAAGGCAGAGGGATCAACCAACCCAAAACACAAATCTCTTAATTTATGGGTTAACTTCAACTTCAGTGGCAGCTGGTTATATTCGCTATGGAGATGAGGCCCCTGAAACAGACGTGATTTTCAGGTTGACCTGTAGTATAATCTTATGAACCAATGCTGCAGTTTACCTCATTTCTTTTTAAACATACAAATATCCTCATGATTGAGGTATCTGCTAAGAAGCTGTGAAATTAGCATATTTAGTTTCCATTGAAAACATTAATATGCAAATTGATGAATATCAAACGAGAAAAATAATGGAGTTCACCTTTGCATAATCAAACACTCTGGGAAAGACATTCTTTTTCTCCTCAAAAATGGAAAAAAGGAAAGGCAACATAGGAATAAGGCTACCATCACTCTGCCAATTTAAGTAAAAAAAGAAAATGAAATAGATTGACTACTGATTACCTTTAGCTATATGTTATTTGCAGATGATATAAAACAGGTACAAAATTTGAGTTCTGTAAAATACCTTTAATTTTTATGGTAAAATCTGAGAAAGCAGTTCAGATTTTGAATAACAGATGTAAAATGCAGTATTATTTACAAAGCAACCTATCAGTAAACGGTATACTCAACTGCTCCTAGTCCAGACCTAGCAGGACAAGCAATTATCGCTCATATCCTGAATCTCTCAAACTATTCCTTCTAGAAAAGTAGAAAAGACAAGACAAGGTATCCACAACACACCACCACATAAAACTAGCAAAACGTAAGCAGGATTTGGGAAGTCCCCACAACATAAAAAAAAAAAACAGTGAAACAACTTGGAAAATCTCTTCATAGAGAGGAAAGTTTGCACTGTACAAGTAAAATTAATATTGAAAACCAAAGTCTGTTATCTGAAAAATAAAACTGAAATTGATAAAATGTCTTCGAACATAGATACATACCTCCTTCCTGAGTTTTGGCATTAGTGGTAGTTCAGGCAAGAAAACGTGCCTTTTACTTCCATTTTTCCACACAAACTCGGTTGACTACTGAGGTTCTCTTCAAGGTTTGGTGTGCCCATTAATGTACCTCCCAAAAACAGACCTGCTGTTCCTACACCTTCATTGAACTAGGATGATCCATGTCGACCAGACATAAAAATGACAAGGTCGTATTTATTTCATGTGTATAAGCTTAAGAAAGTCAACAGACAAGTTCTTGTACTGACACAGTAATTCCTTTGCTTAAGTTCATTAAGAGACTAGGACTCCAGGACTCTAAGGAACTTGGTCCCTTATCCTTTTCCTATTTCTCCCCAGAATTTACACCAGAATTTGGCTTGCTGTATATGAATGTAAAAAACACACTTTATGAACTCCAGTTACAGGAAATCCTGTGTCTGTCTTTCTCTCTCTATATATATGTATTTACATTTGTATAATATTCTATCATTGTACTTTTACACTTCAGGAATCTAGATAGCCAATGACAGGTCTTCAGCAATACCTGAAATGGATACTCAGATCTATAATTTACCCATACATTATATAGGTACAATATAGTAGGTGTGTACATGAGAAAAACAGTATTCCAAAACTATTTTCCAAGGTGAATATGGCCCAGGAAGTGTAAAAAAATACTAATGAATCATTGCTTCCAAAAGAAAAAAAAATAGCATTTGCAAGAAAAAAAAAACTGTTGGGAATGTTATCAATATTTAAGTAATGAAACTGAAGAACATCAAAAATCCTCACTACCTACTGCATCTTCCATCGTTCATAGGCTATGAACTAAAAATACTGTTTTGCCTGACAAGCTAATACTCACCTTTCAAACTTGTGTCACTTTTTAGGGAAGAGGGGGGCTGGAGGGGGACGGGAAAGAGATAAAATGAAAGCAAACACTGTCGTTCGTACACGTTGCTTAGCAATACACCATATGAAACTAGCAGAAATGGTGACATTGGCCCCCAGTTGAATTTACATAAACACTAAATGTGCGTCACTGAAAGAGGTGTGAATGCAAAGTGTCAGGTATATAACCTATAACGACAATAGACACAGTACCACACAGATACGTGTTAGCATTCTAAAATCTAAACAGAAATGTCACTACTTCTTTATAGTATAGAAATGTTCAAAGCAGCAGTCTTTCCCTTTTATGATTTGGGAACTGATATGAACTAAAATTCAAAATAATTTTCTTTTCCTGATAAGCACCATAATAAAAGAAATTAATTGTATTCCTATAACAAGGATTAAATACATCTTTAAAACATGCATTTCCCACAAACAAGCTTTGCCCTCATAGCACTAGTTTTTTCTACGTACTTTATTAGTCACCTATTTTTACTCTGAATAGAAATAAAGTTTTAAAATAGTTATATCCTACTACTATTACCAGTAACAGTTCCGTAGGCCCACTGATCTCAAAGCACATAACTGTAGAAAGAGTGAAATATACTTGTCCTTTTTAAAGGTGAAAAAATAAAGGCACAGAGTGATGTAATGACTCAATCACTTACATGAAAGTGTCAAAGAGTAAAACTTTCACAACAGAGACAAAATATTGAAAGTAATAGTAAATTAATGTCAGCACTTTCATACCACATTTCACACCACAGTCCATATATAAGTTCAGTTCTATCTACAGCAATGTGTCAAAACACAGAGATCAAAGACTTATGGGAGAATGGCTTATGGTTTAAAATTTTTACAGGTTTTACACACTTTTAAACACATTATCCTCACACACATAGAACAAGTGTGTGTACATTCCCTTCTTCATTAAAATGAAATCTTTAGAAAACAATTGAGGAAATTTCCTAAGCAGTTTCCTAAAACATTGGAAAAAAATATTTATTTTATATACTAAGCAGAGAAAAAATAAAAGTCAGAAACCAAAACATTTTTTAAATATTCAATATAAAATAGTATATATTTTTATCTAATAACCTGTAACAGCCAAAAGAAAGGATACAATAACTTCCTATTATAAAGCCTTATTGCTACATAGCCAAACTTCTTCTAAGAACAATTACTTTTCAAGCAAACAGCGATTCAAAAGTTGAAAGGTCATCATATGACACTAATTCTACATAAAATATACTAAGAATGTAATCTACGCAATGAAAAAACAAATACCACTCTCTATCTGTAGATAAAGCCATTAGTATCTTTTTTAAAAGCAAGGTTTAAGTAGGGGTTTGTATTTCATGATAATGAAAATTCATATGGTCTATTTCTATTTCCTCTTACTGGTTTTTACATACATAGCAATTAGTTAAACAGCTGAAAACCAAAAAAACCTGCCAGATTGTCTTTTTCAGCTGTGGATCCATATTTGTAAAGCACATGTCACTGAGCATTCAGTCTGATCAGACAGATGCAATGATTATCAGTGGTTTTTTTGGGGGTGGGGACAGAGAAATGCATAAAAATCCTCTTCCTAAAAGCCTGCCTAGTTCCATTTTGAGTGAAGTACTCCACAGGGACAGTCATCCTACCACCTTGTGAGCAGACAATATCCTCACTGGCCTTCAGAAGGCAAAACCCTACATTACTGCAGAGTAGACATTCCCTTTATTTCCTCATCTGAAACAGCTGCAATTCTCCAAGTCACTCTCTGTTTTTGATAGCTGATGAACTGGGTTGGAAAAATGATGCAAACTTGAACTATAGTAGGATATAAAAAATTCTGCAAATTGTTGTTGCATCCTGAAACTTTTTTCCCTGAACAATTTAGTCTCTATTCTTTACATATACTAATAAACATAATTTTAAAGCAAGAATGTTTGCTAGCGTTTATGTTCAGGTGTACCTATTTCTTCCTCTTCTTCTGAATTAGGATGGCTCAAGAGACACAGAATAAAACTCCAAAATTTAGAGAAACATTTCATTTTCTATTAATCAGCCAGAGGAAATACAAAGTGAAAGTAAGAACCTATTACTGAGTTCAATATATTAAAATAATCTCAGAAAAAAGTCATTACACATAGTGAATTGGAAATTGTTGTTTTCCTTATGACAGATACTCCCAGTTAGCCAAAAATGTGAGGAGGCTTTTCATATTCTGTTCAGAAGCAGCAAATGCAGTAAATATACAAGAGGCTTTTATATACATTATCACAGTGAGGCATTCCAAGTATTGAGTTTTTCAAGCTTCGTGAAAAAAACTCTGAAAAATCTATTATTCTTGCAATATTCAATTCGGGCCCAAAGAACCCAAGTCATGATGAATTTTGATTGATGGATAACCAAATGATTGATGTTTACATTATGTTTTACTTTACAATTGGGATGGACTAAAAATACACTGAAGGATCGTTACAGCATCAAGTGTGATTGAGATAATTTAACCATGCTTCATTATCTGTCCACGCTCCAGCTAGCTCACACTAAATCAACCTAAGCAGACTTAAAGTAAGCGGTATCTAATACTCAGATACATATGACCATCATCTTATCCCACCAGTAGCGTCCATCACGAGGCAGAGGATGACTGCATTTTTCCTCACATGAAAACTGTACATGTGACAGTTCAATAGCTGCAAGGATCTCATGAAAGAGGGTGCAAGGCAGAGTTACAATGTACCAGAACAATTTACTTGGCCGCATTCACCACTCACTTTATTCAGGCACATAGTTCAAAAACCTTTTGGTGTATTCTCAGAATACAGTATAAAAGACTCAAGGTGACCAGAAGATATGAGAAAACTATCTCTGATGACAGAACGAGATTTACACACACAGCTCTTAGCATGCTCCAACTGACAAGTACAGAAAACCCTTTCCCTGTAACTGGAAGTAGCACTCTAGCTAAAGAACTGCCTCAGGTCCCTCAGGCACAGAGTACGCAGACTCACACAAAATTTGTAAGCTCTTTTTTAAATCGCATATAGGGATCTTGTCAAATCAGAAGCATCAACAGGATCAAAAAGGCATTAGACAAATAAATGGACCACAACTCCAAAATAAGAATGGAAGTGCCCTCTAAAATCCCTAATCAACGCTTTGGAGTTGGGGGGCGGTGTGGGAAATAAGCTCACAAGAGGGGCCAGGCTTGAGAGGCCTCCTTAAAGAGCTTCCCCTACTACTACTGCTGGAGACAGGAGTACTTGGCTAGACAAACAACTGGTCTGGCTTATGAGATTTTTGATGCGCTGAAGTCCTTATATCCAAGACACAGATTGGTGCAGTATGGAGACCAGAAGAAAAATAAAGTATCACGTTACAAAATTTTAACAAACAAACCAAACCTTTTAATTGTTCACCACCAGGGCTACAAATGCTATGGCCATTTCAATCCATTTCCTACGTTTCCTCCCTTAAGCAAAAACAAGTGGTGGCAACTGAGGAGAAAGGAAATAGAATTTCTACTGCAGGTGTTTTGTTTTAAGTAGAAGAATGTCAGTAATGCATGCACAATTTATGTCCTTCATGAGGCAGGTGATTTTTCAAACTTTCTGCCTTGTACAGAAAGTACTTGCCTCAGGGGATCCAAATAAAAGACACTTCCAAGTCCTGCACGTATTTGCAGAAGGGACAACACATTTAGTTGCCTAGAAGAAGTAAAGTTAATTGCACCATGAAGTTCCAGATCATTGGATTGGAAGAGTGACGAATGGACTTGATGTGAGATTATGGGGTTGAATTCAATTTACTAGGCTGCTCATTAGCATTAGTTACCATACATAACTTGCTCCCATATATAAAGTGCATTCATTTAAGATATTAGTGCTCTTAAACCTTATGCATACAATGTATTTTTTAATTAGAGGATCTGAATACAAATTAGAACCGTTTATGAATATGAATCTGATTAATGTAAAAAGAGTATAATTTATAAGAACCATATGACTTAATAGCAAAGTCTTTGTCCTGGCAGTGATTTTCTTCTGCTATACTGTTCAACAAATGACCCAGGAAAACAGAAACAGAAACTTTGATGACCTGAACTAACTTATCCAAAACCAGTTTGTCAAAAATATATGATTATTACTATCTGAGAATTTCTCTAAATGTGAAGTGTTTACAGATATTATGTAAACATACAATTTTTCATCACTGAATGCGATAAGATCACAAGCTGCAGGATGAAAACAGAAACATTAAAATGTTTGTCTAGTTTATTAGGTCAATTGGCAGAACTGTAAGAAGGGTTTAAGGTTTCCAAGCCTAATGATAAAGCACACAGACATCAGTACAGATAATTTCCACTCCCTTTGTGTGTTTTTGAACTAGTACATTATACACCTGAATATACACAAAAATATTTTTAAGTTTGCAAAGCCAGACATTTTAAACTCAGAAGTGCCAATACTAAGGTTGTCTATGAAAGCTTCATATGCTTTGCAGGACCATAATAGTGGCAGTCGTTACACCTGTAATCATACTACTTTTGACCGCTCCATCACTCCGTGCCTGCGACTAAACAGTTTGTTTTCTCCTTGCTATTCAGATACAGTATGGAGCGACTTCTTTTAAGATGTTGATAATTTTTTTTTAAATAATGGTTCAATAAACTTTCTCAATTACTTATGTATTATACTCATTGCTATAGTCTCTTAATCTTTCCAAAAATATTACTGTGACAACAGTCGTGAAATAAGAAATATGACTAGGTCTGTTTGAATTATCAGGAACTTAGTCAAGCGAAGAGTAAGCTGAAAGTAATTGTCTGTGCCCAGTTTGATCTTAAATGCATCTGGGTGTTTTTTTTTTCCAAAGTACTTCCCATTACATGTGGCTGATATGTATAATGCAAACTCAGAAATGAAGGTGACACATCAGCTGTGTCGCAAAATATAAAGAAGGGCTGTGGTTGGAGCCATGGCAGGAACAATGGGAGAAAAGGCTTTTCACAGCACTGCGAGTTATAAGTGATAAAGGGTAATCGAACAGATAAAGCCACAAGAGTTTCCTCCCTTTTGCGCCTTCCCTAAATCTGTGTTTGTTAACATGGTGTTCAGTTCATTCAGAACTTCATGTGGTCACAGCTGCAAGCTCCTACGCTTCTGCAAGCCAGGTCTCACGGTTTGAGATCAGATACACAGAAAATGATGATGCAGTATTAGTGAAAAGTTACTCGACTTGCTCCACAAAGGAATTTAGCAGCAGGTATGGGGATAAATACAATCCCCCAAAATGGCATCCAACTTTATAAACTATGCCATTATCCCTTCTCTTTTTCACTTTTTTCCCCGTCTCATTCACCACATACACTTCAAAATTTGCAACAAATGAAAATGATTCCATGTTGGCAATAGCTTCCGTCACTATTCAGTCCCAGTTCAATGCCAGAGCTATAGCCCAAAAGTTCAAACACACATGTATTCCTCTGGGTGCATTCCCAGTTTTGTTTTAGTTTAGTGTGGAGGTATGTGATATTCCTCTTCTTCTGGACACATTTCTGCTCATCTTCTGTTCATTAGAAAAAAAGACATGGGAAATGCTTTCTTTACCAGCAGAACAGCTGGCATGGACCTATCGCTTTAGATCTACTAGATCTTCACTACTTCAAGGTATTTCTGCAGTGAGCTGTACAAACATGATTTCCTGCTCTACTACTGCAAGTAAGTTAGGATGTAGCATGTAAGTGGTTCCAGATACACAGGTTGCATAGAGAACCAGATGTTGACAGTTTTACAGCTCCACCCTAATTGTGTTTTCTACTTTTGTAAAGGTCAATCTCAGTTTGTACATTTTATAGAGCATCTCATCCTCAGGTTAAAAAAAATTAAATCGATATTTTTATAAAAATAAAAAAAAGGGGGGGGCTTGCCTACACTTCTTCATGCTTGATTTCAGTCAGTAAATTCCACTATGTTCTTGTTCCCTAGGTTTCCCTCAAAAAATCCTAGTCACTCATCAAATGCTGAGGAGAGGTGAGGTTTCATTAGCAATGGAGCCAAGCTCTCTGAAAATTTGTTTCTTCCAATGGTTGTCTCTTGCAGCTACACTAGCACATGCACTGACCAGTAAAAATTTACTCTCACATTACTCACATTGTGTCTCCTAAAACTGATTGTCTAAGTATTTCTACAGCTCTGAAAGAACTATTGGCTTCCCTGAAAAGAATCCTAAAGGTAAAAGAAGCAAAACCACCAGGTTCCCCAGGGAACAGATTCCTTTTGTGGAGACACAATCTGAAGTGCCCTCAAGTGCTGGCTGACATTCAGGGAGCTATGCAAGAAGCATGCATGTGCAAACACAGCATACAGTTGATGGAAAAACAAACACAGAATAGCCTAACATTGGAAGTGTGTGGCAAATTAAAAAGTTCACAGACAACTATTTCTCCAGGCTTGGAGATCTGATCTAAATGACCACTTCCATCTGGCCTCAAGTATTTATTTTATTGTTACTTATTTTAAGGAATGCAGGAGACTCTCCCCACTTCTCCCCCTGACAGAAACGTAGAAAATCTGTGCCAGTCACAAAGGGCACTAAGGAAGTTGGTTAGCTTGTTTATAATCTGTAAAAGAATTGTTCTAAAAATAATGATATTCTTAAGGCTTACAGTCAAACCACAGAAAAGTTTTTTAGCTTCAAACTCTAACCAAAGAAGAAGTGCAGCATTTTCTAAATCAGCTTAAACCAAATTTGTTCTCTATGGAAAAATGCAGTCAAGATTAAAACACAACATACATTCTGAACTAAAACTGTGCAGCATTTTCTTGCACATTTTTAGCATACTAACTCTTAATTATATCTTGTACATTCCATAAAACTTAATATTTACACTTGTCTATGGGAGTAAATTACATCCTCTTAACAAAAAGAGTTGTAAATAAAAATGTAACTGATATCCTTTCTTTAGGCCCCTTGAGTTTTAAAGGTTTCTTGACCTAAGCCGATTAAATCAGTTGAATCTTTAATCTTGTTGCAGAATTTTTCTTCTACAGTCCCTTCTTCAAAAAGACTACAATGTAGACAAACCGATGTGCTCCAAAACTCTACATCTAAACTAGACCTGTATTTCTGTAGTTAAAAAAATTGCCCTTGTTCTCAGTTGTAAAAATAAATATTCCCAAAACATAAATACATCCCCAGCTACTTTTTTCCTCATTCAGATCCCTACTTTTTCGTCTAAGTTACCTGTTCCAATTTTATCGGTCACTGCTTACTCAACTGACTGATTTCTTCTTTCATGACAACACAGCTTCTGCTTCACTATTACCCCAAGAAGGTCACGCAAATTGTAATTCTTTTTTTAATCGGAGAGAGAAAAAAAATGGGTGCAATCAGGAATGATTAAAACCCTAGTTCAGATTCCCTCCACATTTCACGAGACAAAAGAAAGACCAAATTAGGTTTAGTGTATGATGAGCAAAAGCACACCCCTTCAGCTGCAGCTCTTTTTCACAGGCATTCACGCATACTAATATCATAAAAACAAAATGCTAGAGTTGAGGACAACTTCAGAGTATCTGTTTTTTGTTCAAAAGACTTACCATTATAAGCACAAATAACATGACAGAGTCTTAAATTTACATTCTACTGCTATATCGCAAGGTGTCCAATATACTGAAACATGAACCAATTTGTCCTATTAAAGCATGGCAATTTTCTGCACATGTTTAGACATGCCAATCAGTTTAGATCAGAAGATACTGATTCCACTCCAGTTTGTTGCTTTCAACGAGAATGATTTTCCAACCTTTGAACAAGCAACCTCACAAATACTGAAAATTTAATTCTTAGTTTTCAACTGAAATACAGTATCTCTTCCAATGTGCAGTATTTCTGCGCCTGCTACTTTACTGCTAAACCTAAGCCAACAAGCCTTATTCATCTTGGAGACTTCATAAATAGTTAAGCAAAAATCATGGCTGCACTTTTCTGAATCTTGTCTGATAGGAAAAAGGAGACCACTTAGAATCACCAAGAGACACATTTGACAATTTTAGGATGCAGTTGTCAAGTTGCCTGAGTAGGCATTGTTCCACAACCATCCTGTTTACTTCATAGTTCCTACAGAGAATATTATTGATGGATTAAAAGTTGTCACTCAAATGTCTTCATGTAATCCTGAAATTGACAGGTTCGTAAAACTGATTTACACTTTTTGATTTTGGGGAGAAAGGATCACCTTTTAATTTTATTTATTTTTATATACATATATATATATATGGATGGATTTCTGTTGATAAGTCCTAATTACCTTCATCTATTAAAAAAAGACCTCTTTATAGAGTTTGTACAAATCACCATTGCAAAAATAGCATATTTTCATGTTTGGTTAATATACAAAAAATTCTGCCAAAGCTTAGTGAAAAAAGCACTAAGGTAAGGTAGGTACAGACATCCTTCAGGGAATCACAACTGATTTCCACATAATCCAGACAAGATGACCTACTGTTTCAGATGATCCATAACTTCACTCAAATCCATAATGTAAAACCAAGTAATGGAAACTCAGGTGCATAAATATAAAATTCATCATCTTCATCTTTTCTTAAACTTTTTTAGACTCTCTTCTTGGTCAGCTAGGGTTGAAATATAGCTTTTTTATTTTTCTTAAGAAAAAGGATCAGCAAGGCCATTGTGACAGTTTAAAAAATTGTAACATATATTCAGTAGTAAAAATAATGCAAGATAAACTACTCATTCATTTCCTACCAGTAGCAAGCTGGTGCCTGCTGGTAAGAAAGGAAAATATATATGCAATTTTCAAATCTTTAAGTGGGACCAAAAGAAATGGAAAATGAGAAAATTTCATTTTGAAAGTCATGATGCTACATAACTTTATGAATGTAAAGACATTTTTGAATACTCTAACGTAACTACACCCAAGATGCCTTCAGACTTATGAGTCACATTTGATTCAGTTGTCGCAATCCATTTTAAAAATGGGTTAGAGAATGAACTGAGGAGCTATAGGAACTTTTAACAAAATATAGCAGTGTACACATTTCTAAGCTTTATGCTTTTTTACATGCTATGAATTTACATGTTTGAATATTTTTCTCCTCTCTGGATAAAGTGATTATATGGAGATCACTCTTTCTTTCCCCCAGAAACAGTCTGATTAATTTTTAAAGAACCATTTTGTCATTAGTTATGGATTTGACAGAAGCCAAGACAGCTGAGGCACATTAACGTAGTTTCAGAAAGCAGTGGGTGGAAGATAAAGGGAGTCTGAAACTCTGGACATAAGCAAGTCTGCACACAAAAAACCAGAAACGTGACAATAAATACAGGTAAAGTGGTGGAAAGAGATATTTTCTTTTTTACTTTTTTCCCTGGCAGAAGAGAACAAATATCCACCAAGACAAATAACCCCTTCCAAATCATGTTCTTGTTTCTATAGCTTCTAGCTAAAATTAGTCTTTGTGGCAATAGTGGCTCACTTACCTGGCTGTACTACGAACTGGCGCATAATTGAAGACATAGAGCAAATATATATATATATATTTTTTTTTTCCTTGGGACAAAAATCACCACAAATGTGTCACACTTTTTTTTTTTAACCAAAATTCAACCAAGAAATCCAAAAAACCTTGAAGGTTTATTTCCATAAATGTATTCATGGCTTTTTGTTTCCCTCTTGTATTTAACAAACATTATTAGTTCATCATTACCTAAAAACATGGACAACAGTTGCCAATATGCTGTTCACTTTTAGTAACACAGCTAGTCAGGGAAGTCTTCAATGACCATTTATCTTCCTCCATGCAACTGCTGCCCAGAGCCTTCCTGGGCTGAATGCACCAGACCTCATTTGCACTTGGAAGCCCCAGCCCTGGCTAGTACTTGACCATTCAGGAATCCTTGACATCACACATAACCTCAAACAATCAAAACTTAGTGAACATCAGACTATAGATATCAAATACACTAGCAGGGGAAAAAGAATCTAAAAGTAAGACTGTAACAACTGAGAATGTTGCCTAGAATATTTACAAAAGGACAAGAGACCAGAGAAGGAATGTCAAGTGAGGAACAGAACTTAAAATCCTTTTTCATTTTTCAGGAAATGGACACCTACATTTCTGCGACCTTAACGTGGACTAAATTCAAAGAAATTACACAACTTTAACTGTAGAAGAGAATGCTTTCCTTAATGTTGATACAACTTAACATGCACAAGTAGATTGTTTATATTTTTGTAACTGACATTTAATGGTTTTTGTGCCTCTCTGTTATTCTTCCTTGCATATTAGATCTTTAGTGAATCACTAAATTAGGTCTTTAGTGAATCATTTCCCCAGGTATGTATCCGGAAACACTGTTAATAAAATTCAAAATTGTATCTGCAAACATAAATAAGTAAAATCAATTTTCTAATAGAAAGTAGAACTTTCCTGATACAACCATTAGAAACACTTAAAAATGTTTACTGAAGTGCAGCCACAGGTAGAAGAAAAGGCATTGCCTTCAGCTACGTTTATTTTGGTGAACTGCTAAAGTTACTGAGAGTCAAGACTACATGCTGAATATTTACTGTATTAGTTTATTTTTAGATAGCTTATTGTTTTGATAAACTATTCTTTCTATACCTCCAATTGGTATAAAATAATTTCAGAATTATACTTTCAAATATTGCATGTATCACAAGAAAGCTCAAAAACTCTATTGAAAACTGGAAGAAGTTATTTTTCATCCATGTATCAGTGTACTATTCACAGAGCCAGTCCTCTGCAAGCTGACTAAATATGCAGTGTTGGGTACAATAGCAGCATGCTCTCTCTGTATTGTGGCCCAGAATTCTTTTTTGGACAATTCTCTTTGACAGGATTTAGAAAAAGGTTGTAAGCTTTGCATAAATCACAGTACAAAGCAGACAAGGAAGTACCAGTCCAAACATTTTTGATCCCATGATAATAAATCAAATTAGTCCATTAAACTTGTGGACACCTGCCACAAATCACTCACTGAAACACTCCAGAAATTCTCAGGACAGGAGTCCAGGCAAAATGGTTGAATTTCCAGGAGTCTGACTGTACTTCAACAGTTGACACAGTCCACTAGAATGGCAGCAGCCATAGTTTTCTATTCCTGTTTGTTACCTTATTTCACAAAATCACAGAATGGTTGAGGTTGGAAGGAACCTCTGGAGGTCATCTGGTCCAAACCCCCTGCTCAAGCCAGGCCACCAGGCCACCTAGAGCCAGCTGCCCAGGATCATGTCCAGACAGCTTTTGAGTATCTCCAAGGGGGGAGAGTCCACAACCCCTCTGGGCAACCTGTGCCAATGCTCGGTCACCCTCACAATAAAAAAGTGTTTCCTGATATTCAGATGGACCCTCCTGTGTTTCAGTTTGTGCCCATTGCCTCTGGTCCTGGCACTGGGCACCACTGAAAACAGCCTGGCTCTGACTTCTTTACACCCTCCCTTCAGGTATTTATACTTTGATAAATCCCCCTGAGCCTTCTCTTCTCTAGGCTGAACAGTCTCAGCTCTCTCAGCCTTTCCTCATAGGAGAGATGCTCCAGTCCCTTAATCATCTTAGTGGCCCTTCACTGGACTCTCTCCAGTAGCTCCATGTTTCTCTGGAAACCAGAGAAAGTGCCCAGGGAAGTGGCTGAGTCACCATCCCTGGAAGTATTTAAAAGACGTGTAGATTAGGTGCTTCGGGACATGGTTTAGTGGGCATGGTGGTGTTGAGTTGATGGTTGGACTCCATGATCTTAGAGGTCTTTTCCAACCTTAATGGTTCTACGATTCTATTCTCTTGTACTGGGGAGCCCAGAACTGGAGACAGCACTCCAGGTGTGGCCTCATCAGTGCTGAGAGGAAGGATCACCTCCCTTGACCTGCTGGCAATGCCCTGCCTAATGCAGCTCAGGATACCATTCACCTTCTTTGTGGCAGGGGCACATTGTTGGCTCATTTCTGTTGTTAAAAAAAAAAAAAGAGGAAGTAGTGACTAAAGTCCACAGTAAAGATTAAACACTGAAACATGTACAAAACACGCTTTGTATGAAATAAGATAGAGATGGCTACACAGAGGAACATTACAGGAGGAAAACAACTTGGAGACCTCACAAAAAACAACTTAACACACAAAGTATGGAGATAAAACCAGAGGACATGGATGTTCTAATGCATAATTAAGACTTAATTAGCTGGTGAAATGGCTCGTACAACTCTTAAAAATGAGCTGTATCAGTTTTCTAAATAGCCAGCAGACTAATTCAAAGCACAGAACTTTAATTTCTTAGGGACTTGAGAAAAGTACAGCAGGACACAGAGACACATCTAGGTTAGTGGCTTGGTCTCCTGAAGGGATTCTTTCAGCTGCAAATGTGCTCTGCATCCATTCTTGGAGTTACTCAGCACACAGTGAAGCACATCACTGGTGCATTCAGAAGTTTTTCCCCTCCCGTGGAACCAAAGTTGAAGTTGTGCACAGGACACTGCACATGCAAGACAGACAGAAGGTACCTACTATACCAGAAAGAAAGTGTATCTTCTCCAAGCTCCCCAAGCAGTATGCTCCTTGTGCACACACAGAAATTTGTAGAGAAGTCTGCTTTGCATTACTCACAGACATGTGGTACACACCTAGGACCAACACCTGGTGCAAATTTCCCACAGATGATAAATACACAATGTGAACATATGCTCCTAGACCTGTAACAGACTGCACAAATAAATGCTCGTTCCTTTCTCTTTGCATTTTACTAGTCACTAAGGCACCAGATTGTCCCTCAAGTTCTTGGAATGCATTGGTACACATTATTAGATGGTGAAGAAAGTAGTAAAAGGCTCTTCAAATTCTGGCTACAACCAATACAAAGGAAATGACCGAGAATGAGAAGGTGAAAAGCACTTTGACAAAGAGCAACTACAGCATGAGAGAGTTCACATTCCTCAGAAAAGATACAAATGAGAAGAATAAAATGAAAGCCATGGCCTTGCAGTCCTCAATAACCTCAGAGAAAAGTCCAAGGAGGAACCCAAATCTGCGGTTCCATTAAAAAATTAAACAGGCTGAAGAAAAAACAGTAAGTACTAAAAGACTGAACTAGGCAAATCATGTGGTTTTGATTGACTTCAAACATAAAAAGACGACATTCAGAAAGTGGAAATTTAGTTTAATTAAGAAGGTTGAGTACAAAACAACACTATAAAGATTTAAGGTCAGATAAAAAAAAAGGCACAACAGACTGCATTAGTAAAAAGTATCAGCAATAGGAAGTAATAATTTGTCTACAGTTGTGTAGTCTTAGACATATAAGGAAAGTTTGCCTGCTACTCTGTGGAGAGATCAGTGATATCAAAAAGGCTAGATTTCTTCATCAAGCTTTATTAAAGACATCGCCAGGACAAAGATGACTAGCCCAGGCCGGAGAATAAGAAATTAGAGTACTCATGCAAAGTAGATGTTTTCAAAAAAGGATGACTCTGAAGAACTTAATCTAGCATTTTATAAAACAATTCAAAGTGATTTCAGTACCCTTGGCAACTACATTTGAACACTCACGGATAAATGCAGTAAGGTAGGACTTAATGAAAAACCATCAGATATAAAAATCAGGGGAAAAGAGAGGAATCAGGGAATTACGGACTGGTCAGCTAAACTTTCATCCTAAAAATACTGGCTCTTAATTATCAGATTACTTATATGAACCTGGAAGACAGATAGGAGTTAGATGGCAAACAATATAAATATGGTAAGAACAAATTATTGCAAACCAAATCTAACTTATTGCAAGCCAAATCTAACTTCTCTGATAGGACAATGGGAGCTGTAGAGTTAAAGGGGAAGCAGCAGAAGCAATGTATTTTAACTTTGGCATGTCTTCGAATATTGTTTGACATACATTCTTAGAAGCAAATTTGACATTACTTATCTGAAATGGTCTTAAAACAGAGACAAAACTCATTGGGTCATTAGACCCAAATGGGGTACTTAGCACTGTCAGAAAGCAACAACATGCTGAAGAAGGCCAGGAAGGGCAGATTCCAAAGTGGAACCTGGTCTTGGTCCAGTTCTTTAAAATGATTTCATCAACTATCTGGATGATGGGTCGGAGAAAATTCTTACCAAATTTTCATACTATATGAAACTGAGATGGACAGCAAGCACATCAAGAGACAAGATTAGAATTCAAAAACGTCTCAAAAAAATGGAGAAGTGACTTGAAGAAAAGAGGATGAAGTTTTACAAGGATGTGCTACTGGAGAAACAGTTTGAGAAAAGTAAGCACGGAGAACAACTGGCTAACTAGCACTTCTTCAGAAAAGGGTTCAGGGGTTACGTGCTGAATATGAATAACACATAGATTTTGAAAAGATGAAGAATAATGGTAGGAAAACTGATACTGCTTCTCTAAAAAACCATTGCTTGACATCTCACTCCACCTCTAAAAGAATCATTAAAGAAATAGATGCAGGCTCATGTCTGGGGGGCAACTATTATGTTAGCTTATTCACATAGCCTTGTTTAACAAAGATCTTAATCCCATACTCAACAGCAGCTTGGCAAAACCAAATTACACAGATGGAAAATTTTACATGGAAACAGGTACCTTTAGAATCTATTAACTTCCTCTTAGCAGCTGAGAGCATTATAAAAGTCAGTTGATTTCATCTCAGTTTTGGCCTTTGTTTCATTTACCTGCCAAGTATGCAGTTATTTGGTTAGTTCGTGGATTGGGACTTAGGGGGCCAGGGAGAGTATCACCAACTCTGTAAAAAATATTTGATTTATTCAAAATATAGGCCAATTACACCTAGTTAATTTTGCATGATCAAAACTATTCCATCATATAAAAAAAGTTCAATTTCATACAGCACTGTAAATCTCTCCCTCTCTCTCTCTCACCCTAGAAGAACAGTTCCATCTGACAGTTGCTACAGAGCAAATCAGTATATACTAGGTAGTCAAAAGTATATTCACGTTTTTTAAAATGGTATTTTTGTGAGCTCAAACATAGCACATCAGTAACCAAACCCTCTTCTTATCACAGACATATTTCCTTGTGAATGTCCAAGTACTAGGAACAAATTATTCCTAGAGGTCAAGTGTTAGGTTTTTTGTTGTCTTCCCCCCCCGCCAAACACAGAGGCCCCCATGAAAATTTTGTTTTCATGTATTCTATCAATTGTTTAAGCCCACATCTTAAAAGACATTTTTCTTGATGTCCACCTTATCATCTGTTACTTCATGAAAGAGCAGATATAATCCATTTGGCAAGTGTCTTCAACTAGCAATTGCAAAAATCTTTTATCAAAAGATGGTATGTCAGCTAAAAAAATTTGTGTCCAACTTCAATGATTCTGTGTGATTCTGTGATATCTGCTTAAAATAAAGTATACAAGAAAATAAAGAAAAGTATTTTTCTTAAAACTTAAAAAATAATATCTTTGGCATTAACACAAATGAAACTGTACTATTAAAAACACATAAGCTAAGCAACTAGGTGGAACTGCTACCTGCAACTAGGTTTAAGTTGCAGCTTTCTCATTAGGCTAAAAGTAGCTTCTATTCGTGGTGTACACAAACTTGTAAAAACAAAACATATCTCCTTACTTGAAATTCTATTTTTACAAACATTCATGAGCAACAAAAGAAACACCACAAAGATAGAAATATGGTCATGCTTATTTTTCTTTATCAAAGTTTCTAGAAAGGATTTTAAAATGATTTCTTTGACCATAAAAAATGGATTCTGCTGGATCTTCTATATTATTATGGATGTTACAGTGAAAATTTCAGAGTGAAATGTGCACTGCAAAAGACAGCAAAGCAACTTCATTTTTCACGCTGAGTGAGATACCCTAAATTCGTTGTCTCAGCAGTATCAATCACTTTTTCATTGAGCTGCATTAGTCTATGTAACAGATATCATGCTTAATATATATTGTCGGGCAGGTGTGCTCCATGGGGCGCAAGGGACGTCATAGATCGCAGCCCGTATCCCCAGGCCTCCCAAGAATGTGGCCATAGCACCCACCTGTATCTGAAGCTGGGAATGATTCCCAGTCTAGCATAGAAGAAACCCATGTTAATGTAGCTTTTATAATGCACAAATAACATAAGTGGCAAGTTATGCGCTTTCAAAATATTCCAAAATGTTTTCCACACGCATTTTAACTACATTCTGTCCCTTGTTCTCTTTCTAACAACCTTTTAGCCAGTCTGCATAAAGCAATATTATGCAATGAAAATTTAGGAGAATAGTGGGAAGTCATTGACAATTTCTTTTAGCAATCATGTATTAACATAATATATTTGCTCATCTTTATTTATGCAGTATTTTTTACCTCATTCAAGATGTTTTAGAGAGTATTGTTATTAGTCATTTTGATTGATTTCTCTGAAAAGTCACACTAAATTTAAAAAAAAAAAATCTAAAAGTCATCTTTAAGAAGCCAAATTTTCATGTTTCATTAACGATATAAGTGGTTTATATTATTTTATATTAATGGTGATTCAGGTAAAAGAGTTATGTCCAGCATATGCTTCAGGCCATGTTTTTGTTATTATAAGGATTCCAGACAAAAATATATGTACACAGATAACTCTTATAGCTGTTTTTCATTAGGTACCCTTCATTTATTGTCCAGCTTTTGCAACCCAAGTCACTGCACGACAGCCTTCAGTACTTACTTTCTAGAGGAACATTTACTTGCAGAATTTTTCCTTCACCTATTCATTGTTGTGTGATTTTAAAAAAGCACAAGTTGTCACCATGTCTTGACATGAAACTGCAAGAACAGAAATCAGACCTTTCATTACGAATAATCTTTTGTCTGAAGTGTTCTATAAAATATTGTACAGTTCCATTTTCTGTATTACAGCCCTGTATATGTCTACATACCCATTACCAAAACCCCCATTTTCCAAGCAATAAGAGAAAATTAATTCCAGAATGGAACTTGGCAAAAAAAAAAAAATCCTAGTTTAAAAATTTTATTTCAAAAGCAGTTCCGTTAATTTCTTGGAAAAAATATAGAAGAATCCACCTAGTTAATGCTTACAAATCTGATAATTTTCCTATGAATTTCAGCATTCTTAGGGGGGTTTTTTGCACAATATCCACAACAGTCCAAATGTATAATGCAACCACATAAATATTTGTACAGAGTTGTCCTCATATATAAGCAACACTGCACAAAATATAAAACCATCACTTTACTACACAAAATAAGAGAATTAGAAATGAAAAGGAGTACTCTATTCTTGCATAAGCTATATATACCATATATTCCAAAATTAACGAAGCGTTAATTACTATCACTGTAATTTACCAAAATGATCATATTAAAAACCTCCTATTAGAAAAGTATACAGACATATTTTCAAATGAGTTGTAATCCAATCTAACCATAGTTTTCTGGAGCAGGTGAGGTTGTGTATATACATGCAGAAAGAAATTACTATTATAAAGTGTCTTTAAACTGTCACAGATTTTTTTTTTCTGAAAACTCTTGTTTAGATGCACATCTATCCTTTATACGATAACTTCATTCAACTTTGCTACAAAGTATCTTTGAGATTAATAATGGCAGAATTTAAAGGAAGTCTGTTCTTTTGAATTTTTCTTGTTGTTGTTTTGGGGGGCTTCTTTAAAAAAAAAAAAAAACCACAAATTGCGTTCTGTCTAAAACTGTGTATTGGAACAATACAAAAAGATGCCAACACATCAATTTGTCATGAGAAAGGACAAGAAAGTGATCTTACTCATGTAAGAAAGATGCTTAGTTAGTCTAGTCAGGATCTGCCTGTGAAAGTCATAGCCCAGATCCCGAGATGCTAGGAGAGACAGTGTGATGAAAGACATTTAGAATAAATAACTAATTTAAGAAAGCTCATTAATATTCTATCAATATTTAAGAATTTACATGTAACTAGGGAACCTAGAAACAGCTCCTTTAATTTTGTCTGCTGAGGCAAATTAGAAGGCAAAAGAGAATCTAAGCATGCACAATGATTTGCATCCATTCAACCTAGTAATAACAAAGCTTCATTTCCAATAGATTTGTCTCATGATTTTTTGTAAATTATGATGTAAAATTTTCTACACTTAAGCCAGTTGAAATGTCTGTCTTCTATATGAATTCTCTGCAATCTAATAAGCCTAAGCTCCAGGGCAGCCTACTTTCAGTCAGGTTACTTGGCTCCTTGTTCTACCCAGATGTTGGTCTCTTTGAAAAAAATAGAAGAACTAAATTCTCTTTGATATTTCTAGTCTTCCATCAAATGTAACTGAACCCAGCCAATAGGAAAAAAAAAAAAGG